>NW_027312369.1:0-31351 GCF_040954645.1 Diabrotica undecimpunctata | reverse complement strand
ACGCGCTATCTCAGAGTATACAAACTCAATACTTTTTTGTATATTTTGCATCCGTAGTTAAATTACCTTTAAATCTTAACCAACATGAATCTGTTATTATATATATATATATATATATATATATATATATATATATATATATATATATATATATATATATATATATATGTATATGTATATATATATATATGTATATGTATATATATATATATATATATATATATATATATATATATATATATATACAGATTCGGCAAATTTTCAACTACCGTATACGTTATTCAGTATGTGGAACAAAGATAACACTTAATTGTTTGAATAGAAGTGAGAGGCAGTCACCATCTCGATGGAGTAGGTATGACTTTTAAACAGTGTTGCTATTATTTCTGTTACATCTTTCCTTCTAAAATTTTAGTCCGATACATGAGTCTAAAATAATATTTAAATCCACTACAGTTCATTGTAGAATAAAAATTAATATTGTCCCAAAAAAATTCAAATAAAGTAGCCACGTAATTGTTATTTTCTAATCGATTTTATTAATTACTTTATTAGTTAACAAAGAACAGTGATTTAAGTTATTTATGTGTTGCAACAAAGCATTATTCCCCTGAAAAGTTTAAAATTTTAAGCAACGCCTTCTTTTACAGTGCGAAGCGGCATAAAAATACACCGATGACCGACAGTAATTATCGGACATTGATGGGGTGCAGTTCTTTGCATAAAATTATTTCGTCGTCAACTTTCCGTCGGTAAATCTTTAAGAAAAACTCAAACACTTATAGGATAGGTATTCGAGTTTTAAATGTAATTTTTGTAGATTTTTAGCTGTGGTAGCTAGGAAATAAAACAATAATTAACTTAACAAACATTAACTAAATATAAATATTATTTTTATAAGAAAAAAACCAATCAAAAAAATTATTCTAAATAATTAAAATTAAAGGCATTTTTAAAAAATCTCTAACCAATTAAATGTTCAAACAAACCACCATTTTAAGCTAAACAAAATCCGAATCTATCAATTAAAGCAAGTCTCATTGCATTTAGCTGATTTGGTTGTACTCGACTACAAAGTTGAACAATTTTTTTTTTACAATTCTGCTAAATTGGTGGCTCGTTCGAATTCATGCCGATATAATTTTGATTTTAGCATTCCTAAGAAATAAAATACCAAAGATGCTAAATCTGGTGATCTAGGGGGCCATTTTATTGTTCCTCGTGTAGAAATTATTCGTCCAGGAAATGTTTGTTCTAAATAATTTGCAACTTCGATTGCATTATGTGCTGGGCAACCATCCTGTTGAAACCAAACATCATCGAAGTTGACCGCAAGGTTTCGAACTGCTGGAATAATCTGATTGCGTAATGAATCTAGATACTTTCGTCCATTCAGATTTCCCGTACTTAATAAAAAATGGACCAATTATATTATCGTTATAAATGCCAGTCCACACATTTAATTTCTTTGGGAATTGTGTTTTCACAGCAATACTCAAATGTTTCTTTTCCCTAGACCAATAGCGGACGACAGATGGATTATGACGTTTATGGATTGTGAATGAAGATTCATCGGAAAACATTTTTTAAAAAGTTATTGTTTTTAAAAAGCAGCAATTAATAACTGTATTATTTCTACAATAGAATGGTTCCCATAATACCATTTCACCATTTGAATCTTTTCTTTTTGAAAATACAGTAGAACCTCGATAGGTCAAACCTCAATAACTTAAAAACCTCTATAACTTCAAAAAATTATATGTTCCCTTCCCATCGGAGCCAAAAACCTATACAACTTAAAATACACAATCTCGATAACTTAAATAAATAATATCAATATTGGCCCTCAGTAACTTAAAGAAATGTTTTCACAATCTCTATAACATAAAATTGTTTACCAATGACAGCTGAACAGCTTACTGTATCATAAGTTTTGATCACTGTTCTAGAAACATCGATTTAGGTACTGTGTGATACCTTGCTTAAAATGAGTTCAGAAAGAAAATTAACAACGCTAACATATGCTGATAAATTAAAAGCTATAGAAGCAGTGAAAAATGGATTCAAAAGAAAAGAAGTTGCGGCTCTGTTTGGAATACACGAGAGTACATTATCAATCATTATAAAAAAAGAAACCGAACTATTAAAAAAACAAGAATCAGGAGACAAAAATTGCCGAATTCCCTAATTTGGAACAGTGTTTGTTTACGTGGTTAAAACAGTATCGAAACAAAAACATCAGTATCAGTGGACCCATACTGAAAGAAAAGGCTGTAGAGTTCGCTAATTCACTAAAAATCGATAATTTTAAAGCCAGCAATGGCTGGTTAGAGAATTTCAATAAACGAATGATTTAGCCTTAAAAAAATGTGCGGCGAAAGTACGAGCGTAAGCAAATCAGTCTGCCAAGAATGAAAATCTCAATGGAAATTGCATAATTTAGTGAATAATTATGATCCCAATGATGTTTTTAATGCTGATGAAACTGGTCTGTTTTTTAAATGTCTTCCTGAAAAAACATTAACATTCAAAAATAAAAAATGTCATGGAGAAAAACACAGCAAGGAACGACTTACGATTCTGCTTTGTGCAAATTCTACGGGCAAAGAAAACCTCAAACCTTTAATTATATAGGTAAGTCAAAAAAATCTCGGTGTTTTGCAGGTTTAAAATCACTACCCATGGATTATGAAGCCAATAAAAAAGCATGGATGACAGCAGAACTTTTTAAAAAATGGCTGATTAATATAGATTAGCAAAGGGCAACTTGAAATAGAAAAATTGTTCTGTTCATCGACAACTGAACAGCACACGGGGACATACCACCATTAAAGGCAATCAAAGTACAATTTCTTCCACCAAATTCAACATCACAACTTCAACCTTTGGATCAGGGTATCATTAAAAATTTTAAAACATTATACAGAAAAGAAGTTGTTAGAAGAATGATAGCTGATATGGAGCAAAATACGATTTCTTCTATCAATGTTCTTCAAGTAATGAGGATGGTGGACAAAACATGGCAAAACGTAACACTCCTCACAGTGAAAAACTGCTTTAGAACCTGTGGTTTTTCTTCAGAACCTCAAGAAATCATTTTAAAGAGGAAGATAATAATGATCCTGAATAATGGAATAACAACATGTACTGTATTTAAAGTTATAAAGACGATGAATTTAATGACGACCCACAAACTTCATCTAAGAGCATATCAATCAACGAAGCAAGAGTGCTATAACGACTGTACGATCATTTATAGAGCAGTGTAGAAAAATAAAAGATAACGTATTTTCTTCTCTATGTTATTGAAAATCAAATCGATTTAGAATCTATGAATTGTTTAAAACAAAAGAAAATCACAGACTTTTTTTAGTAGACTATACCTTTAATTATTGCTTTAACTTTTTGTAACGGATATAATAAATTAATGTAGTGTATGTAGTAATGTAGTGTATAATAAATGCCTATATTTTAATGAACTTCTGACCTATATTAATCCATTACAACATAGACCCTTGATAACTTAAAACCTCTATAACTTAAAATATTTGGTTTTTCCCTTGGAATTTAACTTATCGAGGTTCTACTGTATACGCTTGGCATGTTAATTATTTGTTTTCAACCTTTTACCACGACAGCTAAAAATCAAATAAATAGACCTTACCTTATTGACCTTAAACCTGCTGTACAGATAAGGACCGCCTATTCTTTTGAGGGGAAGTGGTAGAGAGGGCAAATGGTTTATACTATTTTTCTGTCTACTGAAGTGCGTTATTTATTTAGCTCACGCTGTTGTCGCATCTCAATTTCTCAATAATTCAGTATTCTTTGTTAATTAATGAAGTAATGATATAATCGTTTAAAAAATAATACTTACATGATTACTTCATGTAAGGTTTGTTGGGGCAATATTAATTTTCATTCTACAATGAACTGTACTGGATTTAAACATTATGTTTCACTCATGTATCCGACTAATGTTTTAGAAGGAGTTATGTTACAGAAATTTCGCAACACTGTTTAAAAATTAGACTCGCTACTCCAAGTGCGTGGATTGTGTCTCACTCCTATTCAAACAATTAAGTGTTATCTTTGTTCCACATACTGAATAACGTATACGGTAGTTGAAAATTTGCCGAATCGGTATATATATATATATATATATATATATATATATATATATATATATATATATATATATATAGGAAAATCACTAAGATCTCGGGAAGAACCGCGTTAAGAATTTAACGCTCAACGTTTCGGCACCCATTTTGGAGTCATTTTCAAGAGGGATACGGTTCCGTTTGAGTTCGGGGTCTCACTCTGCCTACTCCCCTCACTCGTGACGTATCGTGTTCTGAATAAATACAAGAACCGTCAAATGGCACTGAGATCTTAATCTGCCTACTCCTCAGTGTCGAGTGACGACCGGTCTTACTCTGTGTATCTGCTTTTATACTATCAGTTGTTTGGGGTGGGGGGTCGCTGAAATAGCGTTCGCCATGTTTCCGGCAGTAGTTTAGCGTCATCGCGCATATTTAAGCTGTTGGGATGTTTTCTTCAATTTCGATGGCTTCACGAATGATTCTCGATTTTAAGGAGCGGATGGGAGCGATTGTTTTTGCTTTTTCGAAATCTATTTTGTAGCCTCTCTGAATATGACGTTGGGCTAGGGCTAAGGTAGTATCGGAATGTTTGACTGATAGAGAATGTTCGTAAATACGGTTATGGATTCGTTGGTTTGTCTGTCCTATGTATGAACGTGAGCAACTGGAACAAAGTATTTCGTAGACACCATTGTCTTCATTGGAGATTTGGTCTTTTACGGATCTGACGAGATTGGACACCTTGGAGTAAGTAGTGAATATGGTTTTGATGTTTAGAGGGGTAAGAGTTCTACTGATCTTGTCAGTAACACCTTTAATATAAGGTAGAAAGACTTTGGGTTGATCCGGCGGCAACGTTTCGTTTTTGAAGGAATGAGGTTTAGATGTTTTTGAATGCTTCTATTGATTTGGGTGTTGTGGTAGCCGTTTTGTAAGAGTGTTTTCCTTATTGAATTGATTTCGGATGACCTGTGATTGTTAATCAGGTTAATCAGTTTAATGTCACACTTATTAAAAACATTTTTAAAGATTATACATGCAAAAATATTCAGAAAGTGCGAAGCGGATATGAGTAATAGACAGTTTGGCTTTCGTAACGGCTTCGGAACAGTGAAAGCTCTGTTTAGTTTTACAACTCTTGCCCAAAAATGTCGACACCAACAAAAAGATCTTTTCGTTGCGTTTATAGATTATTAGAAAGCTTTCGACAAAGTTAAACATAACATTATCATGGAATGTCTAAAGAGAAAAGGACTCGACAAAAAATGACATATTAACATAGTGAGAAATCTCTATTGGAACCAACAGGCTGTGGTAACATTAGATGGAAATAGCACGGATGCACAACACATAAGTAGAGGAGTGAGACAAGGCTATGTACTTTCACCATTACTATTTAATATATATTTCGAAGAGTTATTTACGCAAGCACTTGAAAACTGTACAGAAGGGATCAAGATAAATGGTGAAAATATAAGTAACATCCGTTATGCTGACGATACAATCAATTTCACTGAAAGTAAAAAAGACCTACAGACGTTACTTAACACAATTTGTGATACTGGGGAACAGTTTGGTTAACAATAAACATAAAGAAAACAAAAACCATGGTTATCGGTAAGAGGGGCAAAGTCATTACAAGGATCCAGATCAAAAATGAAGATATTGAGCAAGTGGACAAAATGAAATACTTATGATTAAGGAAGATCTAAATCCGAAATCTGAAATTCGCTCAAGAATAGAGCAATCAAGAGCAGCCTTTTTGAAGATGTAGAAATTTCTGAGTAACCAAAGACTCAATCTGCAAATCCGATATCGGATGGTAAAATGTTATATCCACTCTATTCTTCTTTATGGTGTCGAAGCCTGGACTGTTAATGTTGACTTTATGAGAAAACTGGAAGCTTTAAAGATGTGGCTTTTTAGAAGAATTTTGAAGATACCATGGACTGATCATATTACGAACCAAATGGTCTTGCACAGAATGGGAAGAGACAGAGAGCTTTTGACCACCATTAAAAGGCGAAAGACAGCATATTTGGGGCACATACTTAGACAATATAAGTACGAGTTGTTGCAGCTAATTATGAAGGGTAGAATAAAAGAAAAAAGGAGTCCTGCTTATCGACAAATATCCTGGCTGAAAAACATTCGCGACTGGACCGGGTTAAACACACAGACGCTCTTAAGAAAAGCAGAAGATACAGACGAATTTGCAATGGTTATAGCCAACCTTCATTAGTGGAGACAGCACTAGAAGAAGAAGAACAAATCCAAACTTCCGTTTATAAATCATACAATCCGTTTCTGGGATAATTCAGGTGTTTCATACTTAAAACTCACTCTGAATAAATAAAAAAAAAATGGAAAATAAAAAGAACTAAATAAATTGCAAAGTATTTTTGTTGGCAATCGATATCTTATAATTTCATACGTACTTAAGACACATATCACTATGTTTTCCAATAAAAATAAATATCGAAAACTATTTCTATTGCATTCAGACCTTTTACAAGGGAAGGAAGGAAAGTAAAGAAAGAGAAAGAAGTCAAATTCTAGATATTAAAGAATTTTAGGATATTAGAAACTTTAGAGACTATTAATTCAAACTATTAATGTAATGTATTAATGTATTGTCAATACATATACTCTCTCTCTCTCTCTCTCTCTCGATATCAAATAAAATGTAGTATGTACTGTTAAATAATTAGGATCTCACTAAATAGGATAATTCTCTTTTTGAAAATATAATGATGATTGCCTTACTAGCAGACATTAATTATTGTCTACATAATTTCTTTGTGTGTTTTACGAACAAAAAATTTAATGTTCACAATGATATTCTAATAAAATGTTTAATAAAATATACATCGTATATAAAGCAATTATTTTACAGATTAAAAATATGTCGGTAGCTAGTTCGGTAAACAACTAGACAATAAATAATAATGTAATTTTGTCTTGTGATAGAAAAATTTGTGTTAGTCCAATGATTAATTGACTTACTGATTTTGACGTTGGAAGCGTTTTCAGTTCTTGCGTGGACAATAAAAATCATTACGAATAACCACCGCATATTTCAAAAGTGTATTGTTGACTGACTTTTGTTATAATTTTACTGATTTGAAATATGGAACTAATAATACGGTGAAGTTAAGGGTCTCACGGAAGCTTTAATAATAAATGAACCTTTCACATAAAGCGGTATTCATATTTGTACTTTACATTTTCATGTCATAGAGACTATTTTTGATACCGTTGTCGGTTCTTTAGATCATTGATTTGACTATAGAGACTCTGAGATAGCGCGTGCTTAAATAATAAAGATGTATCTACAGTTTGTCATTTCGTTTCCATATATTATAAAAAAGATTGTGAATAAATTATAACATTGTGTGGAAAGTGGATAGTTGGAGGAGGAGTTAAATGGTAGCTGTTGTTTCATTGTAAATACAGAAAATTATAGATAAGTCTTTTTACGACTGTATTACGAAATAAGGTAAATAGCTTTATAAACACAAGGCGTATTGTTTTAATAAAATATATGTATTGCATAAAACATCTACTAAGTTTATTAAAAGCTTTTTGAAGGTGGTTAAAGGTGGACCTTGATGGCAGTGTGAATTGTCTATGCTGACTCTGCAACATGTGCATTTAATAAAGCACTAACCAAACATAACTATTTATTAACTTTTAATTAACTTAACATAATTTTAACTAAGGTAAATGTACCTATTATCGGCACCTTTAGCACGCTAAGCACAATCGAGCTTCATTTTGATTAGTTTAGTACCCAAATTACCTGAACAACGTGTATTTAGAATATGGTTTGGGCTAATAAAATCTATCACAATGACACCTAAAATATTTATTTTATCCTAAAACAAACTTATATTATTTAAAATATTAATAAAATGCATGCTCTAATTTTCGGCACATCAAATATCCTTTTTTCGGCATGAGTTTTCGGCCAAGATTTGAATAATTATATAGGTTACCTAAATATTTCGTTAGATAGATTGAAGTAAATAAATTATTGTAGGTATGTAAATACACTAAATTGAAAATTCAAATAAAATAACGTATTTTTCAAAAGATAAATATAAAAGTGGAATATATTAGCGATGTACTCAAAAAAGTTTTCGCCAGTCATCCACCCATTTTCAGACTTTCCTATCCCCCAGTGAGCCGGTATTTTCTCGATAACTGATTTGGGAATTCTTGCATATTTAAAAATGATCATGGGTGGTAAAATTTGACCGGAGGCACTACAGGTAACCAAAGTTGTCTGACATTCCTTCTCGTCGTTGCTAACAACCGAATAAACTGTTCTATCCCCCTTTCTAACAAACACTTTGCCTCCCTTAGGAGTCAGGAAAAAGCCGATTCATCACAATTGAATACACGACTAGGATCAAAAGTTATGTTGCGATTGTTTGTACTTTCTTAGAAGGTCCCTACTTCAATAAACCATTGACGAATTCGATTTTCTGTTATAGTGTTTCTAGCACAAGTTAGGTTTGGGGAAATTCTTGTAGACAGTTCGGGATGCCTTTTTAAAAATAGTTCGTACCATTTACGTCCAGGCCTACCATCCACGAAATTATTAGGCCTATTTAGTTCTTTAAGCAATAGCTGAACACTATCCAACAACTGTGTTTTTGTTGCAGGAAATCCACAGGTTGCAATCCGACATAGCCATGCTACCAGTAGGTTTTCGTCTTCTTCTGTTAGTGTGGTCCTTGACCAAAACAATCTGGTACAGATTTCATCTCTAAAGAAGTTCTACCCTTTACTTTATCCTGTTGAGTCGATCTGGGTACCTTATACAACTTGCTAGCTTTCTGACTGAACTAGCATTCCTGACTGAACAGCTACAACAGCTTTGTTTATATCTTCCGCACAATATTGAATTCGCTTTCTCTTTTACATTGCTAATTTCTGAATTGTAGTCTAAAACAAAGAATTTCCAATTATCGACACGTATAGGCATGTACTATCGGCAGTGTTATACTCGGTCAAATTATGGCTATTTCTACTAGAGATACGGGATGCCGAAAATTGGTACAAGGAAACATCGTTTTTATTGCATATAATTACCAAACATTCGTCCTAGTAAGTTAAAAGATTACGCTAAAATCATCGTCCATCAATCACGGGCAAGAATTCTTATTTTTGTCGATTATGTAGAATTACTGCCGATACTTGGGGCAGCGTCGAAAATATGAGCGTTTACCTTAATTTATTAATTTATAAAACGGTTTAACATAATTTTATGAATTATAGCAACGTGCACATTCTGAACTGTTCATCTACATGACATAACCTCACCCAAGCCTTTCCAATCTTTTCGAAGTGTCTACTGTTCCGATGCAGGATTAATATATAACACTTTTTGACATTGATGAGTAATGATCGTGCAACACACAACAACTAATATATCGAGGATTCCGCTTTTAGATCCTTTCTCACTTTGAAAAAAATTATTCACCTGCAAAAATTACCGGAATGTCATCAAAATTACTATTTTATTCGGTTGTCTCTCCAAAACGAAATATTAAACGATATGACGTGTTCTGTGGGACTAGAAACCTTAAATTATTTTAGAGATGACAACTGTAGCATGGATCTGTTTAATATTCGTTCTATAAGATATAGAACAGATGAACCATTTTTATTTCTAGAAAAATTAGAATTTCCTCAGATAGTTGAAGTCAACGAGCATTTTCTTGTAAAAAAATATACCTATACTATTGCTAGGAATGATTGTCCAAATTCAGCTCATAGTGCCACTTTAATTCTTTCTACAAATAATGATTTCTCTCCAGTAATAATATATGACTTTCTATCGAGTGAAGCTTTCCTCGAGTTTCAGAAGCCAGAGTTTCCAAAAGCAATGTATATGGAGTACCACAAGGTTCAGTATGGGTTCTCTACTTTTCCTTTTCTTTATAAAGAACATGACTTTAACAAATCGCTGAAAAAGTTGTTTTTGCTGATGATACCAGTATCAATTGGAGCCATTCTAATATTACAACTCTTACAACTATAAATTCTGCTCTACTTACAATAAAAACCTGGTCGTACTCTAATCTACTTTATTTCAATGTGCACAAGTTAGTATTATACTATAATGGAGCCCTTCAACCCTTGTTTCTTAATAACAGCCAGATTAGTATCGGTAATTCTGTAAAATTTAAATTTTTTAAAATAACATTTTAAATTCACTCGAATAATTTTTCTTTGTCCGAGTCTCATCTTCGATATGGTCTTGCTTTTTGGGGTTCTAGTTCAGCTGCCCAATCTGATGTTATTTTTAAATTACCAAAAAGACCAATACGGTATCTTTTAGGCCTCAGAAAACAACACATTGCAGAAGCTACTTAAAAAATCACTGGATTTTAACTCTTTTCTCTTTCCATATTTTAGAAACTGTTTGCTTAATGTGTTTTTTTAGCAAGACCTAATCATGACTATTCCACCAGAAATGCAACCGTTGATGTTTATTTACTGATTCCGTCCACTGAGTTAGTAAAAAAACCTGCATTATATTCTGCAAAGACACTATACAACCATCTCTCTTTACAACTTAAATCTGCAAAATCTTTCCCCAAGTTCCGTAAAATGATAAAAGATACAATCCGAAAGTCTATATTATGTAGTAGAAGGGTTTCTTAATGAATAATTTGTAGCATTTCGATTTTCATATATGTTAAAACACCGAAATATATACTCAATCCTTTTACGTCGTTGGGATTGATAATATTAACATTTCTGGTCTGTATATAGTAATTTTAATTGCCTTCTTTTGGTATCGATTCCGCTTAATATTGCGCGTCAAATAAATGTCCACTTAGGTTGACGAGAAAGTATTGCGGGGAAGATTATGAAATCACTCTACGATGGAACGCCAAAGCGTTTGGTTTTATTGTTTTTTCCGGATTTTCTTCAAATTCGTTATTGTTTGTTCGCTGTTCGTTGTTCGTTTTTGTTATAAAAAAATGTGTAGTATAGTAGCAGTGTAGAGTTTAAGTGAAGGTTAGGATTTTGATTCGAAAGAAATGCGGCGTGTAGTTCTTCAAAGCCGGCAATTTTTTTGTGGAGAGGTAAATTTGAGCTCAAGATGCTAAATAACAGTCTTTGTTGAGTTAATCAGCGATTTGTTGTGCTGTGTCCTATTTGCTGTGTGAGGAGTTTTGTAAATCAGCGTTACAACAATTTGACAAGGTCCTCATGGTTTTAAGCAGGAGCCTTTGAGAGGCCGAATTTTGCAAAGTACAGTGTGTTGTCATCCAGGATAATCCGAAGTCCGAATCAGTGTCTTACCTCCCTAGGACTTTATTGTAAACTTTATTTGCAATTTTTGCACTAAAAAGCAAGATTAAAATATCGGCAACATTTTTTAGAAAATTCAGTAAAACTACTGACATAAGCAAGTAATTAATTTTAACCAAATATTAGCTATAATAAAATCGTCAAATATCACGCGTGATTGATATATTTTCTCCAATATTTCAGAGTACCGTTGTTGCTATGGACTTATTTTCATATGTTTATCACTAAAAGTCTTAAAATGTACTGAAGTTGACTACTTACGTTTTATTCACATTTATTCCTTAAATTTAATAACTCCCTTTTCTGCTATTTTTTATACTTTTAAATTTGATCATTGTTTGCATATCGAATACAGAGCCCAGGTTTGACTAGTTTCCGAAAAACACGGACACATGGAGTATTAGTAGGTATATATTTTTTTACTTTATACTGTATTTTTATGTAAAGTGTAAAGTATTTAATTGTTATTTATAATTTATTTATACAGGGTGAGTCGTAACTATTGGGACATAGACTAAGGACAGGTTATTTGGACCAAAATATGGCTATTGGGCCAAATATGCCTTAATAAAATGTTGCTGAGAAAAAAAATACAGGGTGTTAAAGTTAATTTTTGTTTTTCGTTTTTTGCTAATAATTTCCCTGTATATTTATAAATTGCTATCAAAATAGGCACAGAGGCATAATATTAGACAAGAAATAGTATTTTATTTACAATTCTACTATCAAATACCAAACTAATAAACAAAGTTGCAACTAACGTAAGGTTTCCGTTTTGACGATAAATCAAAACTAAACACACTTTAACTTAAAACCACACCACATTTTTCTTCTTACATCCAGTGACAGATCATCTAAAATATCACTAAGAGTATTTTCCAAAAAGAATAAATAAGAATCTCCATTTAAATTCGGAGGAAGAATATAAGGCCCTAGTAGTTGGTCGCCTATAATGCCACACCAAATATTCAATTTAAACTCATGCTGAAAATGTCTAGCTTTAATAGCATGCGGGGTTTCTTCTTCTGGCTTCTGGGTTACCTTCTGTCTGCCGAGCGACCGCAAAAATTTTCTTGTGCGTATACGCAAATCATATCTCGCATTTTTTCATTAGTAAAATGATTGTGACGAGGCATTTCAATAAAAAAGTAATGATTACTTTAAAAAAATGCAACATTACACTACACTGTCACATCAAAAATAATTTACTCTGAAGAAATGACATTTACCAACAACAATTATCTGACAGTCCAAAGCATACTTTTCATAAATGAAATAATATTTGAAATCCTTTTTTAAGACTCTAAGCAGTTCGACTGCGTTTTTATCGAAAACGGTTGAAATTATTATGTTTAAACAAGAGTACCAATTTTACGTAAAAATGATGATGTTACTAAAAAGTTTCATCAGAAAAAGTTTAGACTCAATTTGATCATTAGGAATGATCCACGTAGCGCCCTCTATGACAAAACGTAAAATTGTAAATAAAATACTATTTCTTGTCTAAGATTATGCCTCTGTGCCAATTTGATAGCAATTTATAAATATCCAGGGAAACTATTAGCAAAAAAACGAAAAACAAAAATTACCTTTAACACCCTGTATCTTTTTCTCAGCAACATTTTATTAAGGCATATTTGGTCCAATAGCCATATTTTGGTCCAAATAACCTGTCCTTAGTCTATGTCCCAATAGTTATGACTCACCCTGTATATGTTTATATATTTTTATGTATATGTATGTATTATGTTTACTTATGTTTTATGAGTCAAGTTTATGTTCCTAACTAAACCAAATTAATATGATGATAATTAGGGTGTTATAAACATCCTTGTGCAAAAAGTTTGTCTTTTCGCGACCCTCCCCGTGCTCTTTAATGCGATCCCAAGGTATGTTGCGACCCACATTTTACTTAAGTATTCTTCGTGCTTAGTCACAAAAATGTCAATTTTGTGGTTAATAATACGACCCTGATGCAGCTAATAAAAAGAATTTTATAATTTATGTAGGAGACTAGTATGCCAGACTTTATCAAATGTCCAGGATATATCTACAAATGTTTGCATTTACGCAATATTAACTTAGTATATTCCATTTTTGATTTTTTCGGACATTATTCACTAAATTACTTAAAGATAGGAAATTCCACAATATAAATATTAAATAATGCACGGGAACTTTTATTTAGATCAAATTGATACACTTTGACATTATATTCCATAAATAGAAATAATTGAATCTTTAAAAATCAAACTTAAGTCTTTAAATGGTAACAGCTATAAATTCAGTGATGCGTTTTGATAGAACAATATAGCAATAATGTCAATGTTGCAGAAAAGTAATTTTTGTGTTGTAGTGTGTTTAATATTATTTACGGGGAAAGCTTTTGCTTTTGAGTATGTTGTATTTAAAACTGACCCAGTTTCTAAACCTTCAATTGTTAAAAGGGTAAGTTATTTATTTTCATCATTACCATAATCATCAGTGATACTACAGCTTTACTTGCACCTCGATCTTTCATAGTATGTTTCTGTCCCTTACCAGCCTTTGACAAATTGACATCGATTCTTCTCTTATCCTGTCCTGATGAGTATATCATCCTTACATCTGTTAAAGTGCTTCTATTTTGTATTTGCCTTTTTTCTATTGTCATTCCATTTCCTGTGCAGTCGGGCAATACTTCTTCTACAACTTGATGATTGATCCGTTGCTATTTTAACAACTCTTGTATCCACCATTCTACTGATGTGATTGTTTTATTATTTTTTTTTTCTATTTAGTGTCCACTCATTTATACCTTCTACATTACATTCTATTCTGAGCATTCTCATTTCTGCTGTTTCCAGCATTATCTGTGTTTTAGCTGTTTCGGGTCTTGTTTCTGATGCGTATGTCCTTATTGGTCTTATACTGACCTTAAAATTCTTGATTTCATCTCACAGTTTATGTGTCGGTTTTGCAATATAGTGTTATGAAGTAATAACACTATATTGCGAATATATAGTGTTATTCTATATATTCTGCTAATCCTACTCTTTGTACTTGTTCCTTTACTTCTTTTACGAGCCATAACAACGATATGTTGGAACAAGCCGTTATTTTGCGAATATAATGCCAATTTATCGAAATCTTTTATTTAATTTTTTTTTAATTGTAAATATGAAATTAACAACATTTTTTATGATGTATGGAATTATTTTTGCGCCTTAATTATAATAATTTTATTTAAAGAAGACTTTGAAATATACGACTAGGTAATGCGTTGTCAACAATAATTGTCACACGTCATTTGAATATGAATAATTAACAACAGTCAGTTTCATCGTGAATAAAATATAATAATGGCACGTGGAAAATCTACTGGACCAAAAGTTCGAGAAATTATTATTCATCAGTACCATAAAGGAAAACAATGCGTGAAATTTCCAGTGAATTGAGTGTTGCAACAACTACTGTGTTTAATATAATAAGAAATATAGTGGAACTACCAGTATTGATGTTTGCAGCAAAAGCTAAGCAAAAATCCATAATTAAATTAGCATAGCGCTTAGTAAATCCCCCTATATAGCCTGTATCTATAGGTTTCGTAAGTTGTCCATCTATTCTGACTTCCATATTATTATTTTGATGGACGTTTTCAACTGCCTTTATAATACCCAGCTCTTTATTTAGTCCATTAAAATGTTACATTTTTATGCCTTAGCATTTCTTAGAACAACGATGAGTATCATGCTGCCCGAGGGCCGCTTGCGGCCCTTCAAACATGTTTGTGCAAACCGCCAAGCATTTTCAAAATTATTGAAATTATTATATCGACTTTTTCCCATCAATATATTATTATGCAATATGAAACGTCAATAAACGTATTTTAACCTTTAATTGTGGCTTATTCCTATTTAAATAGTAATTTATTAAGAAATACAAATACAACCGAACATAAAATAAAGACACACAAGCTTCGTGAACGCATTGCAAAATTCGAATACTGTTCCTTGGCACTTAATGAGAGTCGCGATATTAGCGATACATCCCAACTGGCTATATTTTTACTTGGTATTAACACCAAATTATTAGACTAGAATAGGCTGGTGTCTGATCGGCCTATGGTGGAGCAGTACGGCAAGAGATAAGGGCTTGCAGCTCGGTGATACTCCTCCATATATAATGTATATATATATATATATATATATATATATATTGTTATGATGTGTTGTTTGTTTGAATGATGAGCAATGAGTATTTTTAATAATATAATATATAGGGTTTTTATCGCGGTTCTCAAAGAATTAGCTTGTAAGTACTTTTTAAATTATCTTTATTATAACTATTATGAAACACACATATATATCTAACCTAGCCAATGTAAATTTAAAATAACTATCTTTAAATTGATGTTCTTATAAACTAATTAAATTCTATAGACAATGTTAAATTTAAACAAACTATCTTCAAAATTGAAATTGTTATGACACTAACTAAATTATATTAACAAAATTTTGTACCTTTCTTTCACTGAATGCCTAAATGAACTGTTTTCCACTATATAGATTCTAATCACCACTGAATGTCTTCGTACTTCAGTTATCCTTGTTTTTTGTGAAATTACTTTTTCCAATTATCAGCTTCTACCAATTTAAGATATAGTTTTCTTCACCAGCATTTATACACCACCAGCAAACCAGTAAACACCATTTATATTTATTCTTCTTTTCAATATACCAATATCCAATTATTATAAGTTGATTTATACTAATCTCCAATCATAATATAATTTTAATTCCTTCCAATGTCCATCCAATATTCTTCTAATATACTTTTATAATCTTTAATAATTATTTGTGTATAATTATAAATGTGCATTAAATATATGCATAATTTTTAATCTTCATTAACTCACTATATTAAACAATTGGACTATCTCCAACTAACTTTCATATTTCTTATTAAACTGCTTGACTGACTTACTAAAACTGTGAACAATTGACTTCACTAACTAATCTACTAACTTTCATAATAAACTGCTTGACTTCTGACTAAAAACTTCAAAACTGCCATCTTGAATCCAAATCACGGGTATTTATATCCTTTTGGATATTCCCGAACCATCTGGTAAGAGATCATGTTCCAATTTGTTCTATTTCTTCGATATCGATGTTCTCGAAAAAAATATCTGTTCTATCCACCGACATAATCATTATTCCAGAATGTTCGACGGTAAACAATGGTCACACTCTGCACTCTGGAGAATTCGTTAATGTTCCATTGATAATTTTGTTGACATTTAGGCTTTTCAGATCAGAATAAACATTCAAATTAGTAACTAACACTCTAATTTAATAAAATACACATTTCAAACAATATATTATTATAACCCCACTTTATATTCGTAAATATTCTTAATATGACACTTGGAGTATGTATAGTTGGTTGCCTAGTCACATGGCTCACTTAAATCTATTTACAACATTAAAATACAACTTTTTACACTTATTATATGCTAATTTATTAAAAATGCCCTCACATAAATATATTTTTATTAAATTCTCTAGTATATAACTTATTTAAAACAACCAAATATCTAATATTATGTAGTACATAACTTATAAATTATTTTCTATAAACCCTAATCGTCACAATATATATATATATATATATATATATATATATATATATATATATATATATATATATATATATATATATATATATATATATATATATATATATATATATATATATATATGAAAAATATATATATATATATATATATATATATATATATATATATATATATATATATATATGAAAATTACTGAGTTCTCGGGAAGAACCGCGTTGAGAATTTAAAACTCGACGTTTCAGCACCCATTTTGGAGCCATTATCAAGAGTGATACGGTTCGGTTCGAGTTCTGGGTCTCAATCTACCTACTTCCCTCACTCGAGACGTACCAGTATCGTGTTCTATATTGCAAGAACTGTCTCTCGGCACTGAGGTCTCAATCTGCCTACTCCTCAGTGTCGAGTGACAACCGGTCTTACCCTGTGTTACTGCTTTTATACTCGCTGTATGCGCGGGAACGGTATGCGCTGACGTGGTCTGAAATGACGTGGCCTGAGCGGTGTGGGCGGGAGATCGCTGAAGCAGGGGTCACCATGTTGCCGGCAATCGTTTCGCGTCATCGCGCGTGTTCAAGCTGTTAGGCTGTTTTTCGTTTTTAATGAGCGGATGGGAGCGATGGTTTTTGCTTTTTCGAAATCTATTTTGTGGCCTGTTGGGCTAGGGCTGAAGTGGTATCGGAATGTTTGACTGATAGAGAATGTTCTTAAATCTCCAAATTTAATATTACTGAATATATGTGTCAATGTAACGGACTACAACCGGCAAAGTCCTACCTGTACGATGAAGTAAAGTCTGTAAAGTTTCTAATAAAATTTTTCAATTTTCTTAGAAAAGGTTATTGGACGAATAATGTCAAGCATGGAGATAGGAGTAACAGGAAGACTATTTCAAGACATTAAGAAGGTTAGAATCCTCCAAATTATCATTGTTACAGAGTACAGTTTTAATAAAAGAATTTGAGTCATTGTGTCAAAACGTTAAAATTACTATTGAAAAGAATTTTTTTAAAATTTAAAGTAACCATAAAAAAAATATTGGTTACCAGGTTCTTTCTGAAGTAGTTCAAGTACTAACTGGGACATTTTCCGAACCACTTAATTTAGAACCATCTATTATAGTAAATTTGAAAAATGCCAAATTTACATCAGTTGACGTCGAAAGAAGTTTTTCTTTTTACAAATACATATATGTATTCCGATAGAAGCCATGAGTTTTTAATAGAAAATTTTGAACATAATTTGATAATCTATTGTTACCACAATTCAAAATAATATTTATGTTAAAATAATAATTGTATAAGCTATGTATTTATAATATTGTAAGTATTTTTGTAAATAAAAAATATTGTAAATATTTTTTATAACATGCATATTTTCTAGATAAATATGCATATTTTACATAAAATACTGCATATTTATGCGCATATTTCATACTTTTTTTTGCATATTTGCCTATGTCTACTGATAAGTATTGCCCATTGTATTCAAGACACAGTCGTATAAGGTTAATAAGGGACTGTCGAATGTCATATTTTAGATAAAACACTGGCAAATGCATTTTGTATACGAATTTTTATATTATCCCGTGTTGTGGGTTCGGAATTGTATACTGTATTCTTGATTTGCCTCCAAAAAATAGTCCAGTGGAGTTGGTTCTAGAGATATTGAGCGCAATTCCACATTACTACTGTATCCAATCCAACTGTCACTGTAGTTATTATTTAGCACACGTCTAACATTTTTTGTACGATGCAGTGGTGCACCGTCATGTTGAAGCCACATGTTTCGTCTAATTCCCAAGTTAGCATCCTCTAAAAAGCCAAGTAACTCGTATGTTAAAAACGATACTACGATACTCATTGCCAGTGACCGGTCGGTCAAAGAAGTAAGGTCCAATAACGTATGATACAATAATACCTTCCAAAACATTCATCGACCATCAGTTCTGGGACGTGACTTGAAATAGGTGAAGATTTTCATCGGAGAAGTAATAACAATTATGTCTGTTAACAAACCCACTGCGATGAAATGTCGATTTGTCAAAAAATAAAATATTTTCCAAAAAATGACATTTCTACCGCTCACAAAAATTAGATCGTCTTTAAAAATCATTTTCATCAACTCCTGATGCAACTAAATTTTAAATGTGTCAAATTTATTTTTCTCTATAATAACTCGAAAATCGTTTTGATTGGCTTAAAATCTTGTTGGTATTAATGGTTTTAAGTACTGCACATTGCCTAAAGAAACAAATCTGTTTAAAAGTTTTTTGAAGGATGTCTTTTGTGCGGATATATCTGACTATATACTTTTAAAGCTAATAAACGGTTTCTAAGGCATTCTCGCTAAACAAATTTTATGTCAACCAATTCTTCAATTGAAAAATTCATATTTTCAAAATTTGTTACAAAAAATGCAACTTTAAAAATATTACTATAGTCCATTGAAAAGGTACATTGAGATTACATTTTTAAGAGGACGCAATTTAATCTTTTTCATGTGTGGGGGTAGTTAGTAAAAGCCTAAGTTCAAGTTTGTGGAGTCGCCTTCCTTGTCTCCTGGCCACCATCTTAAAAAAGGGGGGTAAAAGTTTTCACGCCGTATCTCGTAAATTAGGAACGATAATGAAAATTTTTAAACATTATTTTTAGCAAATTTTCTACAACTTTGTTTCTATTACTTTTTATCGTAAAATTGGAAATAAAAAAGTTATATAAATAAAAATAACTAAAAATTTTGGTATATACAAAAAGTTTTTTCTGGTAATTTTTTAATAAAATGACATCAGAGCAATATCATAGAGGGTTTTCAGGAATGATTTTCACTACAAATGTGTCTAGTTTCATTAATTTCTTTGGGTTTTGCAGCACTCCGAAGTTGATCGAGTTTTTGAATACTCATAAGAATACGATAAAAACGAACAATTAGGCTTAGTTTTTTATTACATATCTATTTAAACATATCATTTATTGTTTTGTTAACATTTCTATAGTATTATTAGTTTATTATCGATCTTTTTCCCGGCCACATATGAGGTAGAGTTTGGAGGCGCGTTTTTTTTTTTAAATGGTATCCCCATTAGGTCTAATTTACTTACAATTTCCGGGAAAATAATATAGAGTAAAATGTTTTTTTATTTTCTTTAATGCTCTAGACTGTGGTTCAGGATCTGATTAAGTTTCGAAGGTGAATTATAAAAGAGATGTATTACATCTTTAAATCTTATTCTAACGCTTTCTCTCTAATCTGTTTATGACGAATATTGCTTCTGTGCAGGTGTTGGTGGTTCATTATCGTCATCTTTAGCAAATAGGGATCGAAGTTAGTCTACCCATGTTTACTTCTGAACGTGTTTCGTTTTTGTTCGATCATCTCTTTTCTTTGTCCTCTGATTATTCTGTATATTTCTTTTTGTGTTCCGTAGAAGTCGTATTCCATCTGTTTTTGAGAAGCTCTGCCAGTGTTCCCTTTTTATTTGTCTAACTAACATATTCGTTTAATTTCTGATTCGTTTATAGTAATTAGAATCCTGTTGTGTTTGTTGTGTTCTGTATTGCAAAAAGGCTTTCTTATTTTCTTCACATTTTGTCTACACTTTCTCTCTAAACCATAATGTTTTCTTTTTTGATATGTTAGTGTTCAAAGTGATTCTGTTGCTGCATTAATTATGTTATTTTTGAGTTTTTCCCAGCTTTTCTCGACGATGATATCGTTTTCTTACATATTATAGTATTTAGTCCTTCGACTTTGATTTTTGTTTTTGTTGGCGCAGCTCTCTTGATTGTAAAGTATTTCACACAACACTGCCTAGGATGATTGTGGGGTGGATTAGTAGCTCCTCGGTTACCACATTTGGTTTCAAACCCGGATAAAATGTGGAGGTTGATTGGCAAAAGGTTAGCAATCTACCAATCGTAAAAACGAATACTGCTTAAAGAAACAATGTACAGCCTTGAAGTCCATTATGAATCGAAAAAATTTGTAAATTCGTTTATTTCCGAACTTATGATTATTCCTAATTCAAATTCAGTAAAGTACGAAAAAAAGATAATGTAGACAGACTATTAAAAAAAAATATTTAGAATTATTGAAGAACTGCAGTTTTACCTTCATATTATTGAAAATAGAAGTAAAGAAAATGATAATGGGCAGGATAATGAAGTCTGTAAATTCTGCAAAATAGTTCTCCCATTTAGAGTTTAATTACATATACATGTACACTTTTTGTAACTAAATTAAAGTTTTCTACTTTTTCAACAATATTGTTTAAACCAATATATCGTAATATTCTATTAAAATAAAAAAAATATTATATGCAAGTTCTGTACCATGCTATTTCTAATTCGGGATTATAGGTATGATCTTTCAAGACCTATACCGACATTGCAACCTATAAGATATGTTGTACCACTACCAAAATTTGTAAAATTTCATCTCCAAAAAAAGGAATTGTTTCAAAACTGGCTATCTACAAACGAGTTTGTTTCAAAACTTGCTTTCTTTAATAAAAGTTGGCTTCAAAACTCCCTTTATCCAAACAAAAAAGCCAATTGTTTAATTATACACAATAGTAAATTTCACTCATTGTAAAACATTAATTTCTATAGTCAAATTCTATAATATAAAACTTAAATCCGTGTGACAACTGTTATAGTTTATTATTAAGATGTTTTTAGCGTTTTGTGACAAACAAAAAGTTTGAAGAAAGCGAGTTTTGATTCTACAACCGTCTACAGATAAAATAATAAGCTTCACCACCACAGTATTGATATTTTTGAAGCTAAAATCTGAGTCAGGGAGTAAAATATTTTTATTCTTATTTCACTATCATTAAATGCATAATTTAAATATTTTATTTTAACTTTTCTTATAGTGTTAATAATTTTACTTCTAGGACACCAAATCGGATCTTCCGGAAATTAAAGAATTTCTTGTAAACACACATGTATCTAACCATTTTGCAGAAACTAGTGTTACAAACGTAGTGGAAAACCCAGATCATTTTGCTAAGCAAACGACCTTTTCCGTAGTTCTGCCAGAGAGAGCTTTTATTTCAGGTTTTTACATGGAAATCGATGGAAAACAATATAAGGCATTCGTGAAAGAAAAGGATTTAGCTAGAACTATCTTTAATAAGGTATGATATGCTGGATGGTATTAGTTGTCTGTTTAGTATTTAATTATCAGTTCCGTTTACGTTTTATTTATTATTTTACTTACAAATGAAACAATTAAATCACAAATACTATATTTTGTGTTTTTACTGTATACCGATTTAGATTTACAGCAGCTACCATATGGAAAACTGGCGTATCAATTGTCACCAAATCATCAACAATATTTGCTGCTAAAGCAAATAGAAATGTTGGTTCAACAATAATATCAGATAAAAGTGAAACAAATATAACCCTGTTAGTATCACTTTCAGATACGTGTTACGATTCCATGTATTTCAGCTTCCGTCGTAAGAACTTTCATTAAGATCATTTTATTTAGGATGCTCCTATTGATTGCATTTGTGCTACGGCTAGATATTCTTGTGGTTGGAATACTAATGACAAGTTTTTATATTTATGCAGGATTTTATTAAGCATGTTAGGCCCAACAAAGAATCATCTGTTCTGTAGATTTTAGACAGCGATTTTTCACACTTATCTGTAGCAGAATTCTCTTTCTCTATATAATTTCCACAAATTACAAATACAAATTTTTAAAAGATATTTATTAGCTCTTAGCCCAAGATGCATGGATGCGGATTAACGCTAGAATAATAGTGACCATATGATATGATAGGCTTGGAATGAAATAAAGAATGGATTATATTTAACGATACTTTGATAATAATTTCAGTGGTTTTAATTTTTTAAACTCCATTTAATCAAATATTGTAATTTTTTTTAATATTCTAAAACCATTTTGAAATTTAAGCTCAATATTGAAGCTTTTTGCCTCCTTTTTGTTCCTTTATACCCCTACTCTGGGTGTACTTCTAGTCATTTTTTTCCACACTCACACACCACTATCACCACCATGGGTGTATCTGATGGTGGTGAGTAACTTATGATTTTTTAACTATTTCATTATTGTTAATACTTTACAAAAAATTTTCTACTTATTTGTTTTTAGGCTGCAGAAATAGGACAAACTGCTGGACATGTTGCTGTGAGCACGAAAAATTCTAACAGATTCACTGTAACGGTCAACATAGAACCACGAAGCAAGGTACTCTTTAAATTAGAATATGAAGAACTATTACAAAGAGAGAATGGGCAGTACGAAATTATCACCAACATTCAACCTGGTCAAATTGTTAAAAAATTGAAGGTCACGGTAAGTGTTTACATTTTAATAACTTATGGAATAATGAGACGATTATTTATTGGTGACGTACAAGAGAATATTTAAAAAACTATTTCAGATTTACATATTCACGCGTACACATTCTAAATAAGGTTTGCTCAAAGATAATGAGTTAGTGGATAGCATGGCAGAAAATTCGATAGTTTTAAATCAAAGAGAAAAATTAATAGTCTCCAGCGATTACATTTTAAGATTGCACAAAACATTATGAAAGAAAACGGAAAAAAATTGATTTAAAATTTTTTAATCAGGTAGAATCCATATACTTACGTTTACCTCAAACTTGCTTAAAACATCTGGCATATTTACATCTTCTTTTTCAGTACAATAAAGATAACTCAAATCTGTGAGACTAACAAGCTGCTAGCTTGCTTCACTATTTTGTAGTTTTTCTTTTTATGCGTCATTTTATTTCTTCCGGTTTTAATTTTCAGTTTATATGCAAATCCTTTTTCCATTTAGTTTTCGGTATCTTCTTTCTTGATAAAAATAGAAATACTTGCTGCACATTGTGGTACATTCTTTTCTAAAGTCATAATTACCGATTTTATTTTGTACTTTCTTTCTGACCTAGTTCCATATCTTTCCTGTGAGTATCTGATATACTACATTAAGCAGTCTCCCTTGGTTGGGATTACTTGGGATCATCATATGAAAGGTATACTAATTAGAAGATTTTCTCCCTTGTGCCATTCCCCTCTGTGATAATCATCGTTACCGCTGTTCAATCCCTAAAATATAAATTAATCAATGGCAGCAGTCTGCAATACGTCTTAAAATGAGCAGTCCTCAATATATTGTAGGAGACCTTGTTGATTTTAAAAACTAGCTATACAAATGTAATTAATCAACAATAAGATTTACATAAGTCAAATATTTTTTTTACTGTGCTGGTTTTATATTTTATAACCAAATAAGTTAAAATACAAATTAAATAATTATTTGAATAGTGCATGTATGTAAAATTATGATTTTAAGCTATCTTTGATGATGTCTGCATATTTTCTCCATCCAGCGCTCTCTGGACTGTACAATCTCGAGTTTCAACCCGCCGAATTATACTGGGGTGGATGATTATATATTGTGTGTCACTCTCACAATTACTAAACGAATATTGGCTGAGGCTGTGCACAAGCAGAAGAGATTCTTTATATGCATCTTTTACAAAAATGGGGAAAATTGGGGTGGTGTCTACATGACCGCATCAGTTAAGTAACGTAAAGACATACACTCAATTTAGTTAAAAATAAGTGTGGAGGGACAGAACAGTAGGATTTGTCCTTCCTCCCCTCTCTTCTGATTTTTTTCATAATCACTCTTTCATTTAAAGGTTTAGTTTTGGTTTTCCCTAGGTATGTCCTGGTTATTACTTTCTTAGTTTCAAGGACGCGGGTGACGAACATGGGACGCCTAAACGTATTGACTCGACTACAGTCAAATTTGCTTCTTCCACTGTCATTCTGAATACATATCCCATAAAAAAGAAATAATTCCTAAAGTATCTAAAGTAATTACTGGTGCAATGATTTTTTATTGATTTAAGACACATCAGTGGTGCAACAAAAATTTCTCAGAAACATTATAGTTGTAAGGTTTGTTTTCTTTGAATTTAATTAAATTATTTTATCTTTTCAGGTAACCATAAAAGAAAATCAACCTTTGATAAACTTGAAAACACCTTACCTTCAGGCAGGTAGTGGATCGATGGATCTGGGACAAATGACAATAGATCCTAATGCACGTGTCAGTATAGACAATAGTTCAGCTGTGATAATATTTGAACCTAATGTTGAAAGACAAATGGAATTTGCATGTAGCGGACTTGGAAATACAGAGTATAATGGATTTGCTGGACAGTTTATTGTTAATTATGATGTTAATAGAACAAATGAAGGCGGAGACGTAAGCTACATAATATATATATATATATATATATATATATATATATATATATATATATATATATATATATAGACAAAAGATTAAATTTTTATTGAATTGTATAGCCACATATATGGCCTAGGAGGATAAATTTGTTAAATTTTCCGTACTTGGATCGGTTTTAAAAGATTAATATGACGTCATTTCAGTATCCTTACTTCGTCAGACACTCGGGCTGATACAAATTCGAACTCGGAAAGTCTAACAAATGTCTCCTTAATCTTTACTTTACCACTGCAGCGGTTAGCGTACATTCTTATCTCCATTATTCGCAAATATATTCATGCAGGTACTCTGAGATAGCGCGTTAACCCACAGTATGGATGATGTGTTCTCCATTTGGCCTCACGGAACAGAAGCACTGAATAAATTTCTGATAAACACTAACAATACGGAAGAATCAATTAAATTTATAATGAAACAAAAAAACAACAATTCGCTGTCATTTCTGGATGTGCTTATCACAATACATATGATATACAACCAAAGTTTACAGAAAACCAATCCACACTAACAGATTAATTAAATTACCACTCCAACCAAATTAAACATCAAAAAAGTAATTATCAAATCATTATATAATAGAGCCTGAAGCATTTGCTCTAATAGAAATGCATTTCAGGAGAAAAAAGCAAAGGTTTTTGACAAAAAATGACTAATCCATATTTATAAACAAGGAATTTTACAAGATTGAAGAAAGGAAACAACAAAACACAACAAGCAATCTAGAAACACTAAAGAATGGATACAAAGATGATAACAATATATATATATAATATATAATAACGGATTTATTACGGCTGTCGCCGCTTCTCCGCCCCCAATTTCCATCTTTTTCTATCATATGCAGTTGCCTCTTCTAAGTCTCTTGCCGCCATTGCTTCATCAATATCGTTGCGCCAACTTCTCCGTGGTCGTCCTCTCTTTCTTCTTTCAGGAGGGATCCATTCCAGTACTCTCCTAGACCATCTGTACTCTGGCATTCTTTTAACATGTCCGAACCAGATTAATTGTTTTCTTTCTATGTCATCATTGATATTTCTCTCCATTTTCATTTCGTTTCTTATTTGTTCGTTTCTAACTCTCTCCAGTTTTGATCTACCGCAGCTTCGTCTCAAATAATCCATTTCTGTCGTCATAAGTTTTTATTAGCTTTGGTGACGTCCCATACTTCCGAACCGTAAAGTGTAATACTTTGAACTATACTACCGTAAATGTGTTTTTTGGTTTCTCGTCGAATTGTTTTTTGCCAGAGAAGAGAGTTTAAGGCACGGGTCGCTGCTCTGCCCTTGTTTATTCTTTCCCTGATTTCATCTGCGCTATTTCCCTTCTTGTTGAAAATGACCCCCAAATATTTGCAGGATTGCACGCCTTTGATTTTGTCGTCTTCCAAGACTAGGTCACATATTTCATCTGTTCCCACTGAGAGATATTCACATTTTGTCATATTCATATTTAGACCTGCCACCTCATATTCTTCTTGCAGTTTTCTTACCATATAGCTAAGATCGTAGCTGTCTTCGGCAATTACTACCTGGTCATTCGCAAAGAAAAGTGTATATAGCTTGTTTTCTTCCACCGTTATTCCCATGTTTCTACATTTTTTTACCCATTTCACTAAGGATCTGTCCAAATAGATTTTAAATAAGGTGGGTGACAGACAGCAGCCTTGTCGTAGTCCTTTTGTTGTTTGAAAAGGAGAGGTGATTTCTTGTCCCATTTTAATTCTCGCAAAGTTTTGTTCGTAATATTTTTGAGTGGCGTTAATAAGAATTGGGTTTATTTTCAAGTTACCCATTTCTATCCATAGTTGGGAGATGATAACAATACCTTATGTAAAGAGCTTTTCAGCAAAATTAAAAAGGATAGGAAATAAGTATATCACTTCTTCTTCTTCTTCAGCCTTAAGTAATCCAACTTTGGACATAGGTCTCCCCAAAATCAATCCAGTGTGTTCTATTTTGCGATACTTGCTTCCAGTTGTGTCTCCGATCTTCTTAATGTCACAGTAAGAAGTATATCACATCACAATATTCAAAACAACCAACACACTGAGATCTTTCCTGTACAAAATCAAACCCAACAACAATAAGAAAGATCAAAGAACAGCATCTATAAAATACCCTATAAATGCAAGAATTTCTATGTGGGAGACCACAAAAACAGATATCAATATATCACTACAAAAACTAAAGATGGCAAAGATACTGGACCAGGTAATGTTGCCCATCGATTATTAAAACGCATTGATGAAGATGTTATTGATGTAAGGGTTGAATTCTTTAATCTAATATATCAGACAGTCATTAACCCCAGAAAATAGCTACAATCGACCTTTTACCAATTCTGCTCAGAACTCAGAACAATAGCTCTAATAAGTCACACACTTAAACATTTCTGAAAATAATATACAGCAGAATTGTTAAAACTCTTGAATATGAAATTAGTTACACAAAATTTGGTTTTAGAAATGGTATGGCCACAAGAGCTGCTTTATTTGGCCTAAATGTGCTGGCACAAAAATGCATGGGTGTCAATCAGGACATCTACTTATGTTTTTTTAGTTTTTGAAAAGGCATTTGATAAGGTTCAACATAAAAAGCTTGTATATCTGTTAAAAAGTAAAAAAAAATGGCAGTCGTGATATGAAAATTATATCTAATCTAAACACATCAAAAATGTCTAAGGAACACCATTATTATTCTACTTCTCTACTACAAATAAGATATGCCATGTAAATTAATTTGTCAATTGCACTGTTTTTTAATGCAAAAGTGACAGCGCCTGAATTCGTGAATTCGTACGAATAATTGCTTAAAATTGTAAAGAAATAGTGCTTTAAATTTTAAAGATTCTGTATTTACTTTAAAATTTTACTAAAATATAAACGCGAAGATAGTCATGTAGCGTGGGCATTTAACACATGTTTAAATGGTAAGTGCTGTGAATATGATTCAGATTCTTTCACAAGCCGATGTTTTACGTCATTTTGATGTGTATCGGAGCGTGATTTAGCGATTATGGCGTCGATATGAACAATTTGATAATATTGTTGAAAGACATAAGGTCGTCAACGTGAAACTACTTCTCGACAGGATCAATATGCGGTAGGATTAGCTCGTCGAAATGTGCATAAAACTGCACCTGGACTCTATGGGGCATTAGAAAATACCCACAACATTACTGTATGTGACCAGACTTTAAGGAATAGATTACTTGAAACTGACCTGCAGGCCAGACGCCCATTAAGGATTACCATGTTACGTCATGGAAATCGTGGGTCTTATATTAAGGTGGGTACAGGAACATGTGCAGTGGGGCATACAAGAATGGAAATGGAGAAATCTACCCTGATTAAAAAAAAAATGAGAGATAGTCGAAAAGTGAGACTACGGCATGTACGGGGTGTTCGTCCATATAGTGGTCCACAAGTTATGATGTGGACTGGAATAATTTTTCATCATCGAACTGTTTCTATTTTTGTAAAAGACACTTTGAATCAATCTTAACATGTTGATCGTATCTTAGAACCTGTTGTCCTTCAACATGTCACTGCTTTAGGTCCTAATTTGCGTTACATATAGGATAATGCAAGGCCACATACTACAGCGACAGTAAGAGATTGGTTTAATAATGAGGATATTGCACTTTTACCGCGGCCAGGACAATCGCCAGATCTTAATCCCATCGAGCATAAATGGGATATGCTTCAGAGACCTACTGATAATCATCTGCACAATGTTTATACTAGACAAGGTCTTTAAGATCTTCTTAAACAGGAATGGATCCTATTGCCTCAAAACGAAATTGATAATTTAATTTTAAGCATGGCAAGGAGCTCTCAAACTGTAATTATTGCTGCTGAAGGAAAAACAGATTAATAAACACATTTTTTGTTAGGTTTTTTGTGTTTATTGACTTCTAGGTTAAAAATTTACAATAAATTAGCGCACTTCTCAACTTTTTTTGATTATTGTATCATAAATAAACCATCTCCTTCTTCTTTTGGCATCATAACCCTGGATGGGTCTTTGCCTGTCTGGCATGTCCTTCCATTTAGATCTCTCTCTGGCCCTTCTCCTCCATTGCCTTATATCATGGTTTTCAGGTCGTCTTCCACGTCATCCAACCATCTCGTCCTAGATCTTTCTCTTTTCCCGCTTCCTATGGCTTCCACTGTAACATCTTCTTTGTCGTTTTCGTGTCTTCTTGTCGCTATACATGTCCCAGCCATGACAGTCTTTGACTTTTCACAAATTTTAACTCTGAGATAGCGCGTTTCAGTTCATTAACCTCGTCGTTTCTCCTGATCCTCCAAGTGCCGTCTTCATCTTGCATCGAACATATACTTATTTTTAGTATCTTTCTCTCGAATGTCCTGAGTTGGGCTTCGTCTTTTTTCGTCATTATCAGGTTTCACAACCATAGGTTACTACGGGTCTAAATTAAAGTTCTGTAGATAGTCATTTTGCTTCTTTTGTCTAATAATTTCGATGTCATCAATTTTTTATTAGCACAGTATGTACGATTTTCACTGGAAATACGTGCATTATTTCGCTAGTTACGAAATTCTTATTGAATTATACTATTGAACGTGAATACACGTTCAATAGTATAGTTGTCTATTGCTACTATTATTTTTCATTCTCAGGTGTTCTTTTGATGGTCATGTACTTAGTTTTTGTTTCGTTTATTTTAAGCCCTCTTTTTGTGTTTCGGGATCTTTCTTGTATTTCCTTGAACGTTTCCATTAGTCGTGTCTTGCTTCTACTAATAATGGCGACTTCGTCTGCATATGCTGTAATTTGTACTGTTTTGGTGTTTATATGGCCGGTTACATTAGTTCTGATGACTGCTTCAAGAAGTAGGTTAAACTGCATTGTTGAAAGTGCATCTTCCTGTCTCACCCCTATGTTGATTTCAAACTGGGGAGGACAGTTCTCCATCTACTCCAACTGCGGCTTTTGAACCCTGAATAAATAAATTATAGTCACCAAAATTAAGCTGAATTTATTGCTTACTTATGACACTCTAACGGTCTGTCACTTTTTTAAAATCCAATCAATATTTATATAATATATATATATATATATATATTGAGAAAAGACATTTACGTTCTCTAGACATTTTTGATGTGTTTATATTGGGAAGTAGAACACCTGGGAGAGCCTGCCAGAGTGCGTGTTTTTTCCATTACTCTTGTACTCTCCACAATGTCCTACAGAACAAATAACTTGTATAATTGTATAATTTGTAATAATAACAATGACTTACAGAACGTATGTTCTGTTCTTACTTAACGAATACTGTCATGAATACGGGCTGAAGATGAATTTGATAGAAAACTGAATGCATGATTATAATCAAATCAGCAGATGCAAACATGCAATTGATTATTGAAGATACTGTAATTGAGAATGTACATACCTCCAAATATTTAAGGTGCGTCTTCACATAGTACATAACATGTTATCAACAATGTTATTAACATAAAACCAAAATTCTACTTAAAAATCAACATGTTGCGTGTTATTTCTTAAACATGGATAACATCAACTGTAGACCAAACCAAAGACATAAAGACACCTAGTGAAATAGAACTTGCATCATTCATTAAACCTAAAAAGTTTCTTTGTCTTCGGAACATAAGGTTAGAACTACGCCTAAGGATGCTTCAGTGTTACGTGTTCTCTACTCCTCTTTATGGATTGGGAAGCAAAACAAGTACCTATAAATAAGTTGGACACCTTAAATTTTGGTCTTACAGAAAAATCATATATATATCATGGGTTCCAAGAATTTCAAACGTGAAAATCACTAGAAGGATATAATATGAAGAGGAATAATATTAATTACCAAATGATATAAACTTAAGTACTTAGGACATGTGATCAGATGACAAAAATACTTATTACAACTTATTATGCAGACAAAATTCGTGGAGAGCGAAATTTGAGAAGACGAAGCATATCCACTCTGAGATAGCGCG
>NW_027312368.1:2500-31364 GCF_040954645.1 Diabrotica undecimpunctata | reverse complement strand
ACGCGCTATCTCAGAGTGCCTTACGGCAATATGAGTGATATTCCCCCCCCCCCCCCATAAAGTGTTGTCACGCAGGTGACAACACAAGAAGAAGAAGAGAATGATTTAGCCGAATCATCAAACCCCTCTGTTGACAGCTCGATCGAGCTATATAATAAATTTATTAAATCGACTAATCCCGCGATCGACGACATAGAAATCGTAATATCTGACGATGACTCCTATCTGCCCGAGTCGGAGGAAGAAAAAAGCGAAATCGACACCGATGACGATATCAATACGATGGACGCCATCGACGAAGAGCCGAGCCCAGCTGCAGAATCGCGCGAAGCCCCACCCCCAACTGTAGTAGAGACACAACCCGCCGTGAACAACGTCTCCAAAAATGAAGCCGAGCCCGAAATCGGCAAGAAAATGAAAAGGCTAAGGCCCAAAGAAGACTCTTCGGAAGACGAAGAAGTAAAGAAAAAGGCCAGAGAAATGGCGGAAAGGGAAAAGGCCAATGAGCTTTTAAGGTCGGTCAATGTACTGACGGAACAGATCAAATCCCTTAAAGAAGAAAGTCGTATCCGCGAGGAAAAGGCAAATAAACAAATCCAAGACCTTCTCGCTCAGATGACTGAGCTGAGAAACGAAAACAAAGAAAAGGACAAGGAGATACAAAAACTTGTACAACATATAATGGCATTAACAGCAGCCAAGGAGAAAGAAGAGTCAATAATGGAAATCGACCCACTGGAAAGCCTCCCTCGATAATGACGTTGTAAAGCTAGTGGAACTAGGAATCGGTTCACCTCCCCCCCGTAAAGCCATCCGGTAGCAAAGGCAAGTCTAAAGAGCCGGAAAGAATCATAACAACCAAAGAACCTGCAGGTTGGACACAAGTCCAAAACAAAAAAGGAAAAAAGACAGGCACCACTACTGAGAAATCAGACAGTAGTGTGAAAACAAAAATAAGCGTCGCCGAAAAGCAGACGCAGATAATAAATCAGCGAAAAGAAATCGAATTTAACAAGGCTGCGAAAGAGGCTCATGAAAGAAGCCAGAAAAAGAAAACTGCCCAAAATAACTCGAGCAAAAATAGCCAAGTTGAAAAAGAAAACGACGTACCAAAAGACTCACCGCAAACAAGCGAGGAGCCTATCGTAAAAGAGCCGAAACCACCGGCGATAATCCTAAAAACTGTAGGAGAACACCAAAAAATCCTGCAGAGAGCAGCCAACCAAGGCATAATATCAGTCAATAAGTTTGCACGATCAGGCAGATCGATTGTTATTAACACAAAAACCAGAAAAGATTACCTAGGAATGGTACACATCCTAGAAGAACACAGTCCAAAAGTAGAATTCATCGCATATCCCATAGATAGCGATAAACTAAAAAGAGTCATTATAAAAGGGCTATCTGCTACTACTAGCACAGTAGCAATTAAAGACGAACTATACAATAAAGGAATAGAAGCAACAAGGGTGATCAATATGATCTCCAAAAAAGCTGATAAAAAAGTACTGCCACATTTCATCGTCACCCTCAAAGAGGAAGACGTTGCAAAAATTAAAAAAATATCTGATATATGCTACATGCGCATCTATGTGGAGGATGAATTCAAAATCACAAAAGACACCCTACAGTGTTATAACTGTCAAGGGTTCTATCACAGCTCAAAGGCTTGCCATTGCGGATCCAGATGTGTAAAATGCGGAGAAAACCACATCAGTAACGACTGTGAGAAAAGCCGGGAAACCGACCCCAAATGTGCAAACTGTGGTGAAGCGCACACAGCAAATTATAGAGGATGCTCTAAGGCCCCCAAAAAGAAAACACCTGTCCCAACAAGACCGGTAGGAAGACCCATAAACAGCGCTCCAATCAACAAAGGAATCAGCTACGCACAGGCAGCGAAAAAATCCGCTGAAACCACCTCAGAATCTCCAGCACAACCACAAGAAGTGTCGGTACAGGACGCAGCTACCCTCATCGCAAACTTCCATACAGAGTATAATAACAAAATGATGGAAATGATGTCCATGATGGACAAAGCAACAAAAATGATGACTGCATTTGGAGAAGCCGTCCGAAAATGTTAGCAAACCAAAACGAAGATCTACGCATTGGGTCATGGAATTCCGGCGGAATATTCAAAAAGATCAACCTTCTGGATGAAATAATAAACAGATTAGAGCTCGATATCGTAGCCCTTCAAGAAATCAAACTAGTGGAAAGGAAAAAAACAAAATTTCCAGGCTACGATATCTATAGAACGGATCATAGAGCATTATCAGGAGGAACAGCTATATTAGTCAAAAGGGGACTCGAACACGAGCACATCCCAACACCAGACGGACTGGTAACAATGGAAGCCACAATTATTCGACTTAAGGCCAACAACGAAACACTAAAAATAGTGTCAGCTTACGTTAGACCACATGATCCGATTTTCAACGAAGATTTGAGCCTAATACTGAACTCAGAAGAGCCAACTATAATTATTGGAGACCTAAATGCTAGATCTCCCAATTGGTTTGACAGGACGACCAACCGAAACGGAAGATATCTCTGCAACCATCTCGAGAACAGACCGAACACATATGTCATCGGACCAACAGAACCGACATGTTTCCACGGAGAACTCCCTACGTATCTCGACATTGCAATCCTACACAACGTGGGTCAACAATACGAGATACACTCTCTAAATGAAGGCGATTCGACACATAACCTAATCGTCCTGACCCTGGGCGCAACAGAATTGAACTATTTGCAGCCCCACAACAGAAAGAAAACAAGTTGGCCAAACTTTAGAAGAATTGTGAGCGAGAACATCGGTAACATCCCAACAATTAATAATATTACAGAACTAGAAGACAGTGTAATAAAACTAGAACAAGCAATAAACAATGCTATCGATGCCAGCTCCAAAACCGAAACAATCACAAGACAAAAAGGAAGATTCAGGGATATAAGTATAGAACTTCAAAACCTAATCAAAGAGAAAAACCGGAAAAGAAGAAGAGCCTACCGCACAAGAATGGTAGGAGACAAAAGGATTGCAAATGAGCTAGACAGGGAAGTGAAAAAACAACTTCAAAATCATAGAAATGAAAGCTGGGACTCCTATATCGATGAGCTAAATCCTAACAAATCCGCCTTCTGGAAGTTATCTAAAATCCTTCGAAAGGACAAGAAGCCCATACCTCCCCTACACGGAGTAAACGGGATTGTCCATACGGAAATCGACAAAGCCGAAGTCATGAAGGACGAACTAGAAAGGGCGTGTAGAAACAACGAAGACCCCGACGATGACATAGACTTTGAAGAAGAGGTAGAAAGAACAGCGAGAAGACTTAGAAGGAAAAAGGGCAGAATAGGTATTACACATACATCTCCCGAAGAAATAAAGGAACTTATAAAAATGACAAATGCCAAAAAAGCCCCAGGACCCGACAACATCACAAATAGGGCGCTGAAAAATCTACCAACAAAAGCTATTGTTTATATCACTAACATAATAAACAACATGCTAAAACTACGATATTTCCCAGATAGGTGGAAAGAGGCACACGTAATAATGATTGCAAAACCTGGTAAAAACGGCACATTTCCGCAAAATTACAGACCTATTAGCTTATTATCATCTATAAGCAAGATAGCGGAAAGAGTTATACTAAAAAGACTCAATGAAGAATCACAAATGCTAGGAACCATACCAGAGGCTCAATTCGGGTTCAGAAGCGAACACTCCTGTGAATTACAGGTACTACGACTTACAGAATTCATCACCAAAGGATTTAATGAAAAAATGTACACAGCTACAGCTTTTCTGGACGTCAGCAAAGCCTTCGACAGAGTCTGGCACCATGGACTCATCTATAAAATGAATGAATTTGGTTACAGTGAGGCGATGACATGCCTCCTTGCGTCATATCTTGCCAACAGAAGGTTCAGAGTTCGAATAGGGGCAACCCTATCCGAAGTCGGGACCCTGGAGGCGGGTGTGCCTCAGGGAGCGGTGCTGTCGCCGTACCTGTACACCATCTATACGGCCGACACGCCAAAAGAGCCAGGCTCTCTGTTGAGTCTTTACGCTGACGACACAGCAATAGCTGTTAGCTGGAGAAACCCGGATCATGCAGCTAATCATCTGCAAAGAGCACTAAACAGATTCCAAAGATGGTGCATAAAATGGAAAATAGCCCTAAATCCAGATAAAACACAGGCTGTAATGTTTAGTCACAGAAGAAGTGTACCAAATCGCGAAATTACAATCGAAAACACCCCAGTAGACTGGACCAACCAGGCTAAATACCTAGGGGTACATCTAGATAAGAAGCTAACGTTCACTGAGCACATCAATCAGCAAATACGCAAAGCCAAAGCGTTGAAAAGTCAGCTCTCAACACTTATTGGAAGGAAAAGTAAACTACGATTTAAAACCAAAATCAGGGTTGCGAATAGTATTATCCTGCCAGTCCTAACATATGCATCCGCTGCGTGGGGACACACCTGTAAAACAAACAGGAAAAAGATACAGACTACTCAAAATCAAATAGTCAGAGATGCCCTTAAGATACCAAGGTACGTACCCTTGAGATATGTATATAGAGACTCAGGACAAACAAGAATCCTACGCACGCTAGACGAGAGAGCATATGAAATTTTTAACGGACTAAGAAACCACCCCAGGAGAATGTTAAGAGAGCTGACTAACTACAATGAAAACACAAGGACGGTACACAGAAGACCAAAACAACAGATAGCTCGATATAGGGAGAACCCGAACGAATAAATAAAGAATGAGATGGTTGCAAGAAGAACGAACAAAGAAATGCAGTCAATCAGAAAACACACCAAAAAAAAAACTCTGGCGAGAGGGTACGCTTTTCTTTTTTAGGTTTTTAGGTTTTTAGGTAATTATAAGTCCAATATACACCGGGGTGTGTGAGAGCATTATACACTTGGGAATGCACACCCCAATACACGCACACAAATAGGATTAAGGAAAAAAGGAAAGAATTGTTGCCCAAGCATTTTATAGTCCCGACGCCACAAGGAAGTCCACAAAAAAAAAAAAATCGCTCGCGAAATTCGAGCACTGAGGTCATGTGCGGCATGCATGGGCTTGGTGGCCGGACCCCTCTCGGGTGCTCAGCCGGCGAGGAGAACAAAATTTATTTTGCCAAATCGGCGGCTGAGTGACCGAGCACACACTCTTTTCCGGACATAGAGTCATCAGCTCAGGCTGATGGCTCTATGGTCGGAACACACGCTCTTTTTTCTTTTTTAGGGACTCAAGTCCCGACGTAAAGCTAGAGTAAAATCAATTGAGTCAGTAAAGTAAATAGGGAGAAAAGCCTAGATGTGGCTACCCCTACAGTTAGGTGGCATAACCACATTCACTAAAAACCGAGGATGTCCTATTACCCAGGGCATCTTAAGTAAATTTCAGATCATAAGCCTCCTCACGTAAGTCACACGATGAGGAGGGGTGGTGGAAAAGCCTGGGGGCCAGATAGGTACCACTTCGACTAGCGAGGTGTGACCGGTTTGATCTTCGGACATGTGGATCCCATTCTTACATTGGTATACACATGTTCCTAGGGGCAGGGTTGATCACTGCGTGTGTGTGTGTGTGTGGGAAGGCAATGTTTTTAGAATGGAAGAAAACAGGTTTCCAAAAAAACTGTTAAATATAAGAATGCAGAAAAATTGTGTATTAATGACCTTATACTGAAGAATATTAAATTTAACCATATATCGTTTTATTTTTATCTTTTATTAGTGTATCTATTAACAGTAATACTCTGGAGATTGTAAATTCTTATTTAATGAAAGTTCTCAAAATGAGATTAAGATAATAGAGCACAACTCTTCTATTTTAGACTTTTGTTCGGGTATATTTTTAGATTGAGCTAAATTTCAGGAGTTTCTAAAATAGATTTATATTGCTGGAAGTATCCCGACGATTCTGTATTGGACATGATAGTCAGATATCCATATTGAGGTTTTTAAGAAGTAAAGCTATACCTACAGTATACCGAAAAGTACTTTAAGATTGGCCAGCTAGGATATACGCCGCCAAGTTCAGGGCCTCTCTTGCCTTGAAGAAACAACTATATAGAAGTCAAAATTTACTGTAGCTATAGCTACAGTATATATCTATTAAAATTACTTTAATTTGTTTGCACAACATCTCAAAATCATTATTCCTCTTCAAAACCAGTATTCTCTTAGTTTCGTGGAGCACTGTAGTTTTATTGTGGCCTTCATCTCAAACGATTGTTCATAAGAATAGAAATATTAATAAAGGAAGTACCCAATGCAATTACCGTATCAAATATGTTATACTACCTAATTAGAGTAGTAAGTATATATTTATGAGTAAGTTTTTCACTGATGCTATGTATGGGGTTCAACTTATATTTGGCGAGTCAATATCTAAGAATTCCTTTGTTATTTTAAGAATATCAAATGCACTTTCATTAAGGTCATGAAAAAAGTATTTAAAATTAATAATAAATGAAAATATGATCATGTTCTTTATGGGTTAAAGTCTATATTGGCATAAACGATAATGATATAGTGGATTTGTTGGTAAGAAAAGTTTTGTTTGGATGATATTAAGGCTAGCTACAATATAGACTTTATGGACATAATAAGAAAAGGAAAAGGAAGATCTTTCAGGAAATTGGTTCACAAATAAAAGTAAAATTGTTCGAGAAATCGAAATATAACTGACAGCAATCGGTCAGATATTAACTATCTATATATTATTAACTAATGAATGACATTATGGTAACCTTTATTGGATGGTTTGTGGTATAGTTTGGTGTGGGTTATTGATGTTGGGAGGTCCACTTCACCTAAATTAAATATTAGGGAATTGGAAACCTCAGAAAATCAATCTCCTTCGACCACTTGCATCATTGTATTATTCTGCATGTCCAGAACTTGCATTATTGTATTATTCTGTATACAAAAGAATTATTTTTGCGAATATGATGTACTAGTCAGAGTCAGAGTTCATTTTCGACAGATAATACCAAGAAAATTGAGAGAAAACAAGCTTTAAGTTTAGAGAATCTTAGTAGTAGATCTTCTCTAGGATGGCAAGGCGTTTTGTGGACGTTTTGAGCTCTACTATTAGGGCTAAAATTTTTTCTCAAAACGTATTTATTGACTAGAGTTTGGACGCCGATAGTCATGTGCTTTAAGCTAGCGATTTTATAGGTGAGGATGCAAGCATATTTTTTCGCTTTCCGTGACTCGTATATTATTCACTTTTCTTCACTTAAGCATCGAGTAATCGGGGATAATGGTAATCACTGATTGGTCTTGGGAATGGGAAAATTTTGTATATGTGTAGGTGAGCCTTTCTATTCGTATATATTTTTACCACTTAATGCTCCAAGAATCTACATAGCTCGTCTTTTAACCCTCTACAAGATATTTGAAATATCTGTATTTCAGTTAACAATTATTATTAATTTCACTCCCAAGTAGATCACTGATGACTAAAAATTGAATCTTTCTCCGTAGAATGTTAGGCGGATGTCATCATAAATTCTTTGTAAACGATCTGTGAATATTATGATCTGGATTTTATTGAGATTAAGTATAATTGTCTACTCTGAGATAGCGCGTCCAAGTTGAAGCTCTTGAAACTACAAATAATATCTAATCTAATCTGATCTTATAACAATGTAGCAAAAAACAGAAAGAGCGAGTTTTGAAAAAAAAAATGCAAGATTCGTATCACATCATAAATGATTGTACAACAAAATAGTAATCACAAGAGATATGGATGCTAGAGTGGGAAAACAAGTAAAAAAATGGAAACATGCTATATGACCATATGGAGATGATAAAATCAACAATAATGGAACGCTATTACATGAGTTTTGTTTAAGTAACATGATGATCATAAATATAGTATAGTATAGTACCTACAGGGCAAAAAACTGACGGGAGCTGGATAAGAGACGTAAGGGTGTGAAGAAGCTATTAAATAGGTAGTGACCACTACAGCAAAAGAATAGAAATAACAATCACAGAGGACAAGAATAAGATACACAAGTAAATAATTATACATAAACTAAGAGAAGAAACATCGAAAATTTGATACAAGGTGAAGTTAGAGGAGGAAATATACAAAGAATGAGAAATGACAGAAATAGTAAAAGAAGAATGTATGTGTTTTCTTAATAAATAATAGAAAATTGAAACTGACAGCATGGTGGAATAAAGAGGCAAAACCGAAATAAAAAAGAAGAAACTGTGAACAGAATATATAAAAGACAACACGCAACAAAAATATGAAGGGTAGGTACAAAATACAGAGAATAAAAGTTAAATAAATAGTTAAAAATGAGAAAAAGAAAAGTTGGAACAAGTTCGGGGAAAAATGGAAGAAGGGCAGTAAAGAAAATGTGAAATTGTGTTATAAAACACTGAAAAACCTACAAAGCAACAAACAAATAATAAAAACAGAATAATATTAACCGACTACAAGCATATAATGAAAAGATGGGAGGGAAATTCCGTGCAACTGTTGAACGGAGAGTAAAAAAAAGCGAAGGAAAATTAAAATAACGTAATTTGCGGATCAGAGGAAACATAAGCTGCACAGGAAGAAGAACTAGGGGAGGCACTAATAGAGATAAAGACTGGAAAAGCTCCTGGGAGCGATGAAGATAAACCAGACATATAAAAAAATATATATGAGAAAAGGCAAAGAAAACATTAATATCCTATCTAAATCTAATATGGAAGAAAAAAACATTGCCTAGAGAATGGTCAAATGCAATAATTGTATCAATGTACACGAAGGTAAATACAAGAGACTGTTATAACTAGACTTCGGCAAATATGCATATTGCATATTTTGCATATTGTGCATATTTTATGCAAATATTTCATATTTTGGCATATTTGTATAAAAGTTTGCATAAAGTGCATAAAAGTTCAGATTTTTATACTGTATTTGAAAAATTTTAAACATACCAATTTATTTCAATTCTTGTATAAAATTTTGTAGTCATTTTAATCAAGAAATGATCTAAGTACGTAATCTCTACAGGTACAAAACATTTACAATTTCAAAGAAGATCAATTTAAGTAGCCCTCAACATTCTTAGAAAGTCTCGGTCACTGAGGCATTCAGTTATTGGATAATCGCTAAGGGTTCGCTCATTTGCATTTTATGATCTAATCCCCAAATCTATCTACAATTTATTGTATCTGAACAGCAGGTAAACGGCTAATAGTTTTGTTCCTAATTTAGGGATTTTCCAAAATCTCCCAGTTTATTGAATTAGGTACCTAAACATTTCTAATTTGATGCTCAGATTTGTAAATCATTTTTGTTTTGATATTCAAAGCGTAAACACTCGTTGTGCGTAACAAAAAGGAAGATTGTGATTTTATAATGCCTAAAACAACCAGTGCTTCAACTTGGATTAAACCTTATAAAGAGCTGTCTATGGATATGGGAAAAATCTACTGTTCAGTCTGTGGCAAAATTGTAAGTATCTAATATTTTCTATTAAATATCTAATATTTCATACATACAGGGTGTTTCCAAATGACACTTACAACGTTTGACTGTAGATACTTCTCGAAAAATTGAACAAAACGATATAGTTAATGAGGGGTCAAACTTATTTACTTTTCGAGATACAGGGTGTTAAAATTAAAAAAAATTAAATTCTTTTAGTTAATAACAACAATAACTTTAAAACCAATAAACGTATTTACTTGAAATTTAGTACTCGTAGGTTGTTTTTAAATATAAAATAGCTTCCTTTAGTGAGAAAAAATTGTCCATGGTACAATACAATGGTGTGTATTTAGAAAAATTTTTCACCTTTACTTTTTTTTATGAAGTCAGCTATTCTAAAACACAATTATTTTTATTGTAATTGAATTAACAAAAAAAAAAAACTTTTGTTGAATTTAAAATAAGTTATATGATGTACTAATGATTAGTAACAAAAACTAATTTGTGGATTAATACTGCATTTAAAACACTTTTTTTCCAAACCAGTTATTTGATTAACCAAAAACACCTTGTATATTTTTATATTTTAAAGGTTGGGTTAAAATAAAGGTTTTTATTTTTATTTATAGATAGCATGTGAGAAGAAATTTCAGATAGACCAACATGTGAGAACTGCTTCACACATTGCAAAAAAAAGAAAAATAGGAGGAAAACATCAAACTTCAATGGCTAAATGTTTCCAATCTACTTCAAAAAAATTAGATGAGTAAGAAACTTTTAATGAAGACTTGTGTCGCGCATTAGTGTCTGCAAACATACCGCTTTCAAAATTAGCAAATGTAAATTTTAGTTCGTTTCTAAAAAAATATTGCAAACTTAATGTTCCAAGTGATCGGTCTCTAAGAAGAAATAATGTGAACGGGCTATACTCGTCGGTGTTAATTAATATTAAGGAAGAAATTGCAGATAATTATTTTTATATATCTGTAGACGAAACCACTGATTCCTCAGGAAAGTATATTGCTCATTTATTGATTGGTGTTCTTAAAGAAGATACCTTACCAAAATCCCATCTTATTTCATGCCAGCAACTTGAGAAAACAAATGCTTTAACAATTTCGCGTTTTATACAAGAAACATTAGCAACTTTTTTTCTTCCGACAACTATTCCTTCTAATAAATTACTGCTTATTTTATCGGATGCTGCTCCTTATATGGTGAAAGCAGGACAAAATTTAAAAATATTTTTCCCAGAATTAATACATGTTACTTGTGTAGCGCATGGATTAAACAGAGTTGCAGAGGAAATACGAAAAAAGTTTCCTCTTGTAAATACCATGATATCCAGTGTCAAAAAAGTATTTCTTAAATCTCCTATAAGAATTCAACTTTATAAAGAAATGCTACCTAACATTCCTCTTCCACCACAACCTATTTTAACGCGATGGGGAACATGGTTAGAAGCAGCTAATTTTTATGCAGATCATTTTGTTAAAATAAAGAACATAATTGATACGTTAACAGATGAAAGTTCCCAATCTCTTTTGGATTCTAAACAAACTTTTCAGAGTAACTTGCTTCAACAAGAACTTTGATTTATAAAATCAAATTTTAGTTTTGTTCAAAAAACAATTACTCAGATAGAATCACCAAAACTGTCATTGTTCGAAAGTACAGCATTAATAAAAGAATTTGCGTTATGTTGTCGGAACGTTAGAGATAATATTGGAAAAGATATTTTAAAAAAAATTGAAGCTACTATGGAAAAAAATAAAGGTTACCATATTCTTTCTGAAGTAGTCAGTGTTCTTCTAGCTGGAAATATTTCGGAAACAATTAATTTAGAACCAAATGTTTTGGTTAGTTTGAAAAATGCTCCCGTTACATCAGTTGATGTTGAACGAAGTTTTTCCATATATAAATATATGTACTCAGACAGAAGCCACAAGTTTTTGTTAGAAAATTTTGAACACCACTTGGTAATTTATTGTTACCATAATTCTAAATAAGTTTATTCATACTTAAAAATGATGTAGTTACTTAAAATAAATGTAAATCTTAATGAATAGTAGGAAATATTTAGTTATGTACACTTTTTTTTTAAATAAAATTGTTACTATTTTACGATTTTTTTATTTATTTGTATGCATATTTTGTAAAATATTTGCATATTTTCGGGTAAACACGTGCATATTTATGCGCATATTTTCTACATTTTTATTTGCATATTTGCCGAAGTCTAGTTATAACTTTACTGTCCTGCTAAGAAAAAGAGCAGTATCAAAAAAACATCTGTTTTAATATAAATGAAACTGAAGTTTCAAATTCGATTAATATATTTAAAAACGGATTAATTTCCTTATATATTTATTTTTGTTGTATTGTCATGTAAGGTACTAGCTTTGTTTTAAAAGAATAAAATCACTTCAATAAATCAGTTTTTAATAAGAAATATCACTTACTTCCTTTTTGACTTAATAAATGCCAAGTAAAAAGGCAGTTGCACACCTTTAACAGTTGTTATGCTTTCTAATGGTTTAACACAATTGCTATTATCGTCTTTTGGCAATAAAGATAGATAGCTATTATTGTTGAAAGAAAAGCTATTCTATTAATATTTAACAATATGTCGTCATGGCTAATATCTAAATCATCGTTGAATTTCAAAATAATAGCATCTAGGTTGTTTCATTAAGGTTTGCAGTATTGGTTAGTTATTTTAGCTGCTCCAGGTGTAAAGAAGTTTCTGTTAGTTCCAATGCCAAGCAAATCGGCAGTATCTACATCAAGCTAAAGATAAAAGTAGTAACTGCAAGATCTGCTTTCTTGCTTGGTGCACTCTAGTTGCTGTTCTTTTGCTTGGAAGTAGGCAGTTTTACCTTATACTTACTGCTTATGATATATGCTATATCTTAATAACTATTTCATGCACTGCTTGCATACACTTACCTCAATGGATTTAGCATAATTTAAAACATAGATCTGCATAATTATACCTATATATCAGAACTCAAAAGTGAAAAACTTTTGCCCTTTTTATGTCCTTTTCCTTAGCAGGGCAGTATAAAGGCATAGCAGAAAAAATATACAAAATAATAATAGAAAAAAAATATATTCAGCATGCAACTATATGAAGAATTGAAAAAGAAATAAGTAGGTAAATACCTGCTAAAAGCAACTAAAAGTATATCTATATATACATATATATATATATATATATATATATATATATATATATATATATATATATATATATATATATATATATATATATATATATATATATATATAAAGATTGGAGAATACATAGATTTAATAAATAAAGAGAAGATGCAGGTAATGAAAATAGCAAGGAACAAAGGCACAAAAGACTTAATTAAAGTTGTGATAGATCAACAAAAAATAAAGCAAAAAAACATATTCAAATATCTGGAAATAGTAATAAATAACAGAGGAATTAGCTTTTCGCCTTGTCCCACTCGAAATCACAATTAAAAATGTCTCCCAATTATTTAATATATTTTTTTTAATACACCTTACTGTCCAGAAAAAAGTTCTCTATTCTATGAGATCATGGAATTTCCAGCTCAGTTTTGCGTTTACACTGACGTTCGAATACTTTGATAATCTTAATACTCTTGAATATGGAAAACGAATATTATTACTTCTCAGTGGTATATTTTGAATTAGTACAAATAATATTAAAAGTTTTAAATAACCATTATACGGTCTTTATTAGGAGATCAGGTGTGCCTTGATATATTTACACAAAAGACAACAAAACAAAATACGAATCAATCAATAAGCTAACGAAACCAAGGCCTAATATTTGAATGTCCTGTATTTGGGCCATTAATTTTTATGATTTTTTAACGAAATAGTGTTTTATAATTAGAAGATATAAACATTTTATATGATTTATATTGCTACTAATGTTTTAGATCAAGATCACATTTAGTAGTTCTTTTATGTTTTCAGAATTTATCGATGTATATGCCAATATTTACTTTGTGTTTTTCTTATACACTGTAATCATAACAAGTTGAGCTTACTGGAATCAATCTCATTTATCAAAAATCTATGTTAATAAGACACTTCATTAAACACTTAGTAAATAAAATCCACAAGGAAAATAATTCCTGTAGCTGGCTGTATACCACGTATAACAAAAGAGGTTAGTCTTTGTATGTGGGTATATTTTATTTTATAAAAACCCTTAAAAGGGCAACATTACAAGCACGAACGTTTTCGGAACAACTGTTCCATCATCAGGTTAAAATGCCTAAAATAAGTATAAACCATTTAGTTACAACAAACGTGGTTTAAAATTTTGACTAAGGTTAAAAACAATAAAATGGTTATACTTACAGGTTAACATGCCTGAGCCACCAAAATATTTGGGTAAAAACCCTTTAAATTGAAAAATGTTACCGAAGAATGTACATGATGTTTATAATATTATGTGATGTTTAATATTTTAATTAGATTTTACTTCAGGTAACATACACCCATGCTTAATCGAGTTCCAGTGTCCGGAGAGTAAACCTCTTCAAACGGACTACGGTTGGCAACTGATTGATGAAATACTCATGAGCGGTGTCAGAAACAAAATGTCAATGAACCATGAAACAGTGTTAGTTAAACATTATATTACTACAGCCAAAAGATTAAAAAACTTTGATGATGTTAAAATGATAACAGTAATCCAGGTGTCGGAATTTAAAAAATTTAAAAAATTTTACATCTTTTACATCCAATATTAAATAATTATAGAGAAATTTTTAAATTCCGACACCTGGATTACTGTTATCATTTTAACATCATCAAAGTTTTTTAATCTTTTGGCTGTAGTAATATAATGTTTAACTAACACTGTTTCATGGTTCATTGACATTTTGTTTCTGACACCGCTCATGAGTATTTCATCAATCAGTTGCCAACCGTAGTCCGTTTGAAGAGGTTTACTCTCCGGACACTGGAACTCGATTAAGCATGGGTGTATGTTACCTGAAGTAAAATCTAATTAAAATATTAAACATCACATAATATTATAAACATCATGTACATTCTTCGGTAACATTTTTCAATTTAAAGGGTTTTTACCCAAATATTTTGGTGGCTCAGGCATGTTAACCTGTAAGTATAACCATTTTATTGTTTTTAACCTTAGTCAAAATTTTAAACCACGTGTGTTGTAACTAAATGGTTTATACTTATTTTAGGCATTTTAACCTGATGATGGAACAGTTGTTCCGAAAACGTTCGTGCTTGTAATGTTGCCCTTTTAAGGGTTTTTATAAAATAAAATATACCCACATACAAAGACTAACCTCTTTTACTTAGTAAATAATTTAAGATTTTAATAAATATAGATATATAAATACATAGAAATAACAAGGGAATAACTCAGTAAAGAAAAACTAAAAAGAATACCAAGTGGGAGAAAAATAACATAAAATAGTCAGCTATGCAATACTATTCTCTCTAAGTGAAAATAATTTAAAACGTATGCTGAAAAAATTTAATATAACCGCCAAAAAATTTAACATGTTACTTTCCCCAACAAAGACAAAATGCATGGTTATAACAGGAAATTTACTCAGATGTAAATTGGATCTGGAAGGTCAGATAATAGAACAAGTAATGGAGTTTAAATATCTAGGCATCACACTATCTAGCTAGGGAAAGCTCAAAACAGAAGTGAAAGTTCAAGTGAATAGAGCAAACAGACCCGCAGGTTGTCTGAATGAAACAGTATGAAAAATATAAATATCCGGAAAGAAATGTAAGGCAGAATTTACAAAACAATTATCAGACGAATAATGATATACGCGGCAGAAACACAAACCGACACATAGAGAACAAGAAGAGAGAAAAACAGCTGAGATGAAAACTCTAAGCCGAAAAAAAACAAATAGAGTAGTAGAAATGGCGAGAGATGATTTCCCCAATAGGAAGATGATTGGTAGGGGGGACACATTGAAAAACAGACAGTCATGTCCACATAAAAAGAAGAAAAGAAAAAAACACTATAATTTGTGATAAATATTTTTATTTTCTTTTTTGCTTTGAAGTTTCGATTTCCCATCTAAGAAACTGGCACATTTTAATAATTTTATTAAGTGTTTCTAAGACTAGGTCAAGAAGACAATACAATTCCAAAGAACTCTAATCTACTCTGAGATAGCGCGTAGCAGAATATTGGATATAATTCCACGCACAGCTAGATTAGCCATGCTGAGGGAAAGAATTACCAGTTCTATTTATTTTCCATAAAACAGGAAATGGAGTCATACACAGTATACATTTGTTTACAGATACATAAAGTAAAAACAAAAGGTTACAAAAGTTACAAAAATTACAAAAGTTACAATAATTATAGAAGTTACAGAAGTTACAAAGTAGTTACTATTTTAATGGGAATAAGCCTGAATTGAAGGTTAAAATAAGTTTATTGGCGTTTCAATATCCAGTTTATCAATATTAATTAGAAGAATTTTTCACGAAGTACAAAACAAAAATTTCTTTAATTTATTAATGTTTGTATTTTAAAAAGATTTTCGAAGTGGAAATTGAAACGTCAGTAAATTTATTTTAACCTTCAATTGTGACTTATTCCCATTAAAATAGTAATTACTTTAAAATGCCACAATAATAAAAACAAATAGCTTCAGAACAATATTAAAAAGTTACAAAAGTTACAAAAGTTACAAAAGTTACAGAAGTTACAAAAGTTACAAAAGTTACAAAAGTTACAAAAGTTCGAACAAATGTCATAAAAACGCTTTATAATGCATTTATACAAATTAAATGAAACATATTATTGTGTATTTCTTTAAGTTAACATTAATAGAAATCTTTAAATATTATTTCGACGTGTATATAATAAAATATGTCTAGTGGCTGTAATGCCAAAGACATATTTTATTATAACCTTGTATTATGACATTGTAACTCGGCAAAGTGATTCTAAAAAAGAACACACCTACCGCCTAAATATTTCGTATTGGTATCATGTGATCTCACGGCCTATGACGCGGATGACGTGCAACGGTAAGTAAATTAGATGAAGTATAAAAATATCGATGGTAAACATTACAACTGATTCAGTTTAAAAAATATTCTGTTTATATTACTTCTGGCGTCCTAAGCCAGAGCACCTGAGTTCGATTCAAGGCATCAACAACGGCATTTTCATTTCTAAAAATGATTACGAGCTGTCCCCGCGCTTTGGAGGGGAAGTAAAACTGTCGGTCCCCCTGGGTTAGTGTACATCGACAATAGTTATCTGAAACAAGGTTAAAGATGCAATTGGCGCCAGAACCTACCCGAAAGGATCTCCCCGGCAAAAATGCCATACGAAATTATTATTATTATTACTTTTGGGTTTTTTATTAAATTCAAATATTTTTGACAAAAAGGTTAGCGTATGTTAAAATTTATTTTAATATTTGTCAAAGATTTTTAATTTCTTCTTATTGCGCCATCTGCTTTCGAAGGTTGGCGATACAAACGGCAATTGTAGCTTTGGAAACTGCTACACGAAAAATTTCTGCCTTCAGGTCCTTCAGCCATGAGTTCTGGTGTCTTCCTACTGATCTTTGTCGTCAAAGAAGATTTTTGTAAGTATTGCTTATTTCTTATTTAAAAATTTATGTATGTTTTCTTAATATAATATAATTTGCAAAAAAAATTAAAAGGTATATATTGTTGACTTTTTGTTTTGATTAATTTATATGAGATATGCCATAACTTTTGAAATTTTAAATGTTGCTTTATAGAATTAGACAGGTATATCTGGGAATTAGTTCTTCCCTGTCTGTTATGTGTGCAGTGCATTCTGAGCTACTTAATACTACACCAGCTTATCATAAGGCCAACACTAATCCCTCCCCGTGAATATTAGCCCCTCAGCCGTATAGAAATGGCTTTCTTTATTTTTTAATATCAAGGGTCTCGTCTAACCGACAGAACGAATCCCCAATCTGAGGGGCTGACTCTCAGTCTACAGACAATGCCCAGTTCCAACATCGAAAAGATTATAATACGCATGTTTGTCCGTCTAAAGATCTTGTCTACCGGCAAGGATCAATCCCACCGTAAACCGATAATCTCAACGGAAATAAGGACTAGCCAATCGTAGAGAACTACGATTGCCTAGTAAAGTCACATTGTTTTGAGCCGTTCGACTCTCGGAACTCCAAGAGATATCGTTGCTACCTTTGACTAGAAAGGATACGGCCTTAAAGGCGTTTAACCAAGTGTCTGAACCTGCGGTTCCTCTCGTACTGAGCAAGATTACTATCGCAACGACGAGTCATCAGTAGGGTAGAACTAACCTGTCTCACGACGGTCTAAACTCATCTCACGTTCCCTGTCTGTGGGTGAACAATCCAACGCTTGGCGAATTCTGCTTCGCATCGATAGGAAGAGCCGACATCAAAATCTCGCAGGGACTAAAGCAGGGAGATGGGCTGGCACCAACATTGTTTAACCTGGCACTGGAGTATGCGGTTAGGCAAATGCAAACTGGACGAGAAAACCTACTGACCAATAAAACGGTTCAACTGGCTGCCTACGCCGATGATATTAATATTATGAGTAGAACATCAACAGGAGCACAGGAAGCATACGCAGAGTTAAAAACACAAACGAAAAGGCTAGGTCTGGAAATTAACACAGAAAAAACAAAAATAATGGTACAGACGAGAAGAAATATAATCCCACAAAACATTATGCATGAAGATGACATTGAAACGGTTGGAAAGTTTACATACCTGGGAGTAGAAATATATGCCGATGGAGCAGAGGATGGAGAAATACGAAAAAGGATAACGCAGGCAAACAAAGCGTATTTTGCCCTCTCCCATATATTTCGGTCTAAAAGTGTCCACCGAAATACAAAGATGAGAATCTATAAAACTTTAATTTGGCCAATAGCATGTTATGGCAGCGAAGCATGGGTCCTGAAAGAAACATCCAAAAACAAACTCGACACATTCGAAAGAAAAGTACTGAGGAGAATACTAGGACCTGTGAGGGAAAACGGAATCTTCAGAATTCGATATAACAACGAGCTCTATCAACTGTATAAGGAAACACCCCTGTCAGACTTCATTAGAATACAAAGATTGCAATGGGCCGGACATGTGATACGAATGGGAGAGGATAGGCTACCAAAACGAGCACTGAACGCCAGAATGCAGGGAAAGAGACCAGTTGGAAAGCCAAGAAAGCGCTGGGAAGACACAGTAAGCAGCGACGCACAAGCACTTTTAGGAGTCCGTGTATGGAGAAGAGCAGCCACAGACAGACAAGGGTGGAGGCAAAAAATAAAGGAGGCCAAGGCTCATTTTGGGCTGTAGTGCCGTAGAAGAAGAAGAAGACATCAAAGGATCATAATAATATTGCAGTATGTTTTATTACATTATATACAATTATAAAGTTCTATTACCAACTCTAACCTTTTTTTTAGTTGCCATATTGCCAGACTCCAGTAAGAGCCTAAGAAGGTATTCATTGAATTCTGGCAGGCAGAGGTGGAGGAAATCTTTTTTAGACATTTAATATCACGGGCCAAGACACCCTGGCCTCTTCCCACCGAGTATGACACTAAGCCAAAAGACCCCAGAGTAATGCCGGATTAACAGTGTTATTTACCATGAAAACTTTAACCACCGTTCCAGAGTAGAGGTCTTACCACTCAAAAAAAAAATAAAAAAATTCATATATTAACCGTCACCTTAAAAGGTAACCTGTAACTATTAGAATGCTTCAGTTGCTGCAACTGTCAAACTAAATCATTAAAATTGGCTTGCAGAATAACTATAGATCATTATATTTGGCACTACAACTCATGATGGGTTGTAGCCTCTTTCGCGATTCGTCCCTATAACCTCTTCTCTTTTCTCCACTCAACATCTCTCCACCGACGAGCTTTATCATTCTCAAATGATCCCTTACATTCTTCTGCACAAATGTGTTCCTCTGGGGTCTCTTCGGAGGTATTCTATCTTTGTATTCAATCCATGCCAGTCTTCTCAACTTTTACTAAATTTAACTATGCCCTTTACCCTTATTAACCATTCAAGTTAAACATTAGTTTTATTTTTTTCTCCTAAAAGAGATATCTTTTTATATTCGTCTTTGTCTTGTACCCAGTCAGTAGGAAAATAGAGCCTAAAGCGAAGTATCATATATTCAAATGCAGTTATGCAGTGATCACCTTAACAACTTTGTTAATGATTTTAAGGAATGAACAACATTCTAAGCAGTTTCAAGCGTAATTAGATTTTATGTAATTTTAACTTTTTATGTAATTTAGATTTAAAAAAGATTCGGAAACGATACAAAAAAACGCCAACAGAAAATTTACTTTTGATATGCATGCCATAAATGAGATATTTAAGAAAATTTCTTTGGATATTTACAACCAAAATATTTTCCGGAATGATATTTATTACTATTACAATAAATCGTTAGCACCTTGATTTACTTTCACTTAAATAAATTCTTAATAAAACTAATTTTACCATTAAATTATTGTGGTATTAACGAAATTATTTATTTAGCACTTAAATCACTATCATTAACCAAAATTACAAAATATATACTTAAATAGAAATAAAGTAACTATTATGAAGACCTCAATTTAGGTCATATTTGTTGAAAAGATTTGATGAATACTTAAATCATACATTTAATAAAGAACTTTTTGTCTATTATTTAAACAAAAAACTATATATCTTTAATACTAAACAAAGTACTAGATATTATTTGAATAGGTGAATAAGATGATAAGGTTATTTTATTAAGATTAAGAAGGCTAATCAAACATCACCGTTATTGTGGTACCATAAGAAGAGAAATATTATTTAAAAAACATGAATTAAATAAACTGTTTGAAATTCTTTTCATTTTTATGCATATAAGTATATTGATACATATTGATACATAACCATGAACAAGACTTTATGAATTTGCAAATTACCCACTTGTCTACTATATTAAAACAATCTTTAATTGGTTTAATTAAAATTAATAAAGTAAAAGGTGATTCATTGGCAACATCGCACTTAAACGAAACCAAACAACTTTGTTCAACTTTGCAGAGGCGTACCATAATAATATTTTATTAATTATTTATTTAAACAATAAGTAATTACGTAAAAATTAAATGGAAGACCTATATAATTATTAAACTATCAAATGTTTTGTTTATAATTATTAAATTATCATATTTATCAATGTTTTGACAGGTAAAATAAAAGTCATATAAGAAGACCGGTTACTCATTAGGCAATGATCAGTGTGCATCAAACAATTTTTAAAATTTAATATTTAATTCCAATCATTTAAAAAGTTAATTATTTAATTTCATATATTTTATGTTTAGTAAGAATATTTCATTCTGATGTGTTAAAAGCAAATGCAATAAATATAATATTTATATATAATTTATTACACACAATAAACTTTATTTTATTAACGACATTTTAAATAAATTAATCATTCATTTTACTGTATTATACTGTAACTCTATAATTTAATCTCTCTCCTGTGGCACTGCAGCCTACATCAGGCACTGTCCTCTCCCAGCATCCGCCTCCAATCATCCCTTGCTTTGGTTATTCCCTTCCAAATATATACTCTCATTATCTCTTTGGCATCGGTTCTTACTTTGTCTTTTCACGGCTTCTTTGGTTTTTCAAATGGCTGACGTCCCACCATAGTTCCACTAAGTGTTAGAGGCTCCTAAGAGGTGTTCTATTATTATCCATTTTTATAAGGTGGCCTGCTCTGTGCAATCTTTTTGATTTTTACATAATTTGCTATAAAGGATTCTTTGCAATATTGATATGACTCGTGGTTGAACCTTATTCTTCACATACCAGTTTATTGTTTTTTGTGTCATGATCCATGTTTCTGCGCCATATGTTGCTATTGGTCGTATGATAGTTTTATATATTTTGAATTTTACTTCCCTATGGATGTCTTTGGCATTTTCTTTAAGCTCCACTTTTTTAAAATACCATTTCTCCCTACCTCGTTGGCCCCAACTCTACGTTCCACTGGAGTAGGTTACCAAATCTATGGTAAGGTTGATCAGGTTTGCCGGGGTGAACTCCCCGGGGTAACTCGTGAACCCCGGCTTATTAGACCGGTGATCGCATACGGAGCGGAAGTAATGTGTCTTAAGAAAAAAGATGAAGATAAACTAAAAATAATTAAAAGAAAAATTATGAGAAGAATACACGGCCCAATAAAGACAGAACAAGAAGAGTATAGAAGAGTAATTATACATAAGATAAAAAATACAACCGAATGAGAAGATATAGTAGAATTTATTAAAGCACAACGACTGAGATTGTTTGGACACATACAAAGAAGGAAAAGGATCCATTTATTAAGAAGATATTAAACTGGAAACCAGTAATAAACAGACCAAGCGGAAGGCCAAAAATTAAATGAAAAACCAAATATATATATATATATATATATATAATATATATATATATATATATATATATATATATATATATATATATATATATATCTGTATCTGTAGAGTAGGGAGGGCGAGTTAAGTTTCACAGCACTTAGGCCACAATTGACCCATTGTGCATCCTCCCAGGGAGCTGTCACCCTTAGCTCATTGTCCATCCTGCCAATTCTAGGAAGGTGGACAAGTCACCAGGAGACATCTCTCTTATGTGGGCAGGTGTTGGCCAGGACTCGCCGAACGCGTACTCTCGTATTAACGATAACTCTGGGCATTCACATAGGACATGCTCTACAGTTTCGTCTTCTCGTTCACACTTCCTACATAGAGGTGTGTCTGCTAGCCCCAGTGTATGGAGGTGTTTGCTTAGTTGACAATGACCAGTTAAAAAACCAACTGCCAAACGTAGGTTTTTCCTGGTCATTCCCAAGTACTTCTTAGATGTTGACTCTTCAAGGTTACTTAGTGTTACCCTGGCAAGTTTACATCCTTTCCCTTCTTTCCATCTTTTTACGGTTTGCGCATGGGAGTGACATTTGACAATTTCCGCGATTGTTGTAGTTGACCAACCAAAAAGATCCCCAGGTCCTAAGAGTCTTAGGCCTGCCGCCTTCCTAGCTAATTGGTCAGCAATGCGGTTGCCTTTATTCCTATTGTGTCCTTTAACCCACCTCAGGATGATGGTATCACCATCCGAAGCTTGGGTTAGTGACTTGTGACACTCCATTACTAAACCTGATGTGACACGTGGTCTATTCAAGGTTAGTAGCGCTTGTCTGCTATCTGTGCAGATGATTATAGTTTTACCTGCTATACCTTTTTGGGTTATCTCTTTTGCGGCTATGGAGATACCAGTCAGTTCTGTCTGAACTACGCTGGCATTTTTGCCCATACCCCACTTTATTCTTAGGTTCAGTGATCTGGAGTATATCCCGCATCCTGAGCCTTCTTTCATTTTGGAGCCATCGGTGTATATGCAATAGGCATTTGCCACGTTTGTCTCCATATACTGTCCTGTTTCAATTTTGTAGGGTTTGTTGAAGACAAACTTTGGTTCAATTGAGTCGCAGCCTGCCTGTAGAAGTGGTAATGCATCCAACTCTTCTCGCCAGAAACGAGTTCTCAATTGTCCCATTCCTACATCAAGGTTTGCACCAGCTGAGCGCAGTCGCATCATTGTCACTAGCGCCACCTCTTTGACATATATATCTAGAGGCGTGATGCCAATGATCAACTCCATTGCAGCAGTTGGTGTTGTTTTCATGGCACCTGTTATATTTATGCAAGCCATCCGCTGAATATGGTTTAGTTTGTTAATCGCTGTTGCCTGTAGCACTTTTGGTACCCAAGCAATAGCTCCGTAAGTTAGCATTGGCCTAATGACAGCGGTGTAGACCCAGGCGATCACCCTGGGCGTGAGGCCCCAGGTGCGTCCGACCGTTCGTCGACACTGCTCATAGGCAATATATGCTCTTTTAGCTCTACCATCTAAGTGTGAGTTCCATGTTAACTTCTTGTCAAGGGTAATACCAAGGTACTTCACCTCGTCAGAAAAATTTAGACTGTAGTTTAGAATCCTTGGGGGTATTAAGCCCGTGATTCTTCTTTTCCTGGTAAAGAGGACCATCTCAGTTTTCTTTGGATTTATAGATAGTGAGTGTTCCTTGCACCATGTTTCTATTAGTCGGAGAGCAACTTGTGATCTCTCACATAGTGTGCTCTCAAACTTACCGCTTTGCAGGACAGCAATATCGTCTGCATAGGCTATTGTGTAGAAACCGTTGCTGCTGAGTTGGTCAACCAGGGTATCTAGAACTATGTTCCAGAGTAGTGGTGATAGCACCCCTCCCTGTGGACAGCCCCTCGTAACCATGCCTCTAACAGAAACGTCTTCTACATTTATGCTTATTGCTCTATTAGAGAGCATACTGAATATCCATTCGCTTATGGCCAGGGGAACATTCCTGACGTTGAGCTGTTGGGTGATAGTTGGGAATGTGGTTTTATCAAACGCTTTCTCAATGTCTATGAATATACCTAGGGTGGATTCTTTATTATCCAGCGATCTTTCAATTCTTCCCACTACATGATGCAGTGCAGAATCGGTAGATCTTCCCGAAGTATATGCATGTTGATTTGGGTGAAGTGGGTTATGGACCAGAACTTCATCCCTTATGTACCTCTCGCATAGCCTTTCCATCGTTTTCAACAGAAAGGATGTTAGGCTAATTGGTCGGAAAGCCTTTGGTAGGGTGTAGTCCATCCTACCTGGTTTTGGTATGAAGACCACACGTACCTCTCTCCACTTCCTAGGAATATATCTCAGAACCAAAGAGGCTCTGAATATTTCCACGAGGTGCGGCAGAAGGATATCCAGTCCCCACCGTAGTAGGGCTGGATATATGCCGTCAGGCCCTGGTGATTTGAAAGGGGTGAAGCACAATATGGCCCATTTTACCTTTTCCTCATTAATCATTGTTCTGGCGAGATGCCAGTCGTTTGTTGACGGTATGATTGCTTCTTCCATCCGGTTTGGTGCTGTTGAGACACTAGAACCGGGAAAGTGTGTTTTCATCAGGACCTCAGCACTTTCGCAAAGGTTGGAAGTTTTATTCCCATCTTCCTTCGTTAGTATGCCGACATGCCGATGTGGGTCCTTTGAGAGCGCTTTTTGTAACCTGGAAGCCTGCGGGAAATCTTCGATTTCCTCACAGAAGGTTCTCCAAGCAGCTCTTTGTCTTTGTCTGCAGACTTTTTTAAACTCTCTGAGATTTGATTGGTAAGAATCCCAATCCTCTTTGAGTTTGGTGCGTTTTGCTCTATTAAAAGCTGTTCTTGCTGTCTTCCTAAGGTGTTCCAATTCAGTGCACCACCAAGAGTTGGTTTTGCGACTTTCCTGGACCATCCTTATTGGACAGGATTTTTTATAAGCATAGCTTATTTTGTTTTGGATAGATACCGCATACCTTTCCAATTCTGTATTAGTTCCTGGAGTTGAAGCCCTTTCATTCCGCAGAGCATCTTCTAAGAGTCGGTTGTAGAGTTCTACATCCGTCCTCTTAGGGTCGCGCGATTTGATAAGGCTTTTTTCCAGACTAATATTATAGGTTAGCCAGCGGTGGTCGGACATAGAAATATCCTCCGATACCTGCCAGTTCTGAATTTTATTCGATATTTCAGCTGTTGCCAGCGTGATATCGATGACTGTTTGGCTACGAACATTAATAAAGGTAGGTTCGGTGCCCTTATTTAAGATATACAAATCTTTTATAGTAATATAGTTATAAAGAGACTTACCTCGAGCGTTGTTATCTCTGCTGCCCCAGCCTAGATGGTGAGAGTTCGAATCGCAGCCGATAATAAGTTCTACCTTCTGACTGAGACAATGGTCTACCAGATCTTCCATTTCCCTTGTTGGTGGTAGGGTGGCTGCATCTGAGGGTAGGTAGACTGATGCTAGTATCAACTCTCTATTTTTGCCCTTTCCCCATGGGCACTTCACTTTAACCGCAGTTACGTCTGAGGTGCAAAACTGCGCAATGGGGGAGGCTTTGATTTTTCTGGGAACATATATTGCTGTTCTCGGTTGTTGATTGCTTGGTAAGCTGAAAATTTTACCGTTTAGGCTGCTAAGACCAGTTATTTTGGTCTTATTTATCCAAGGTTCTTGGATTAGTGCTATTGCATCCTCCGTTACATCCAGGCGGCGACATAGTGTTGCCGTTGCCACCTTTTGTGTTGGAGGTTGCATTGAATAATAGTAACGTTATTTTTTTCGACATCCTTGCCCATGGCTTAGGTATCGTTTCGGCTCTTTTTAGGTGTCCATTTCCTCCTCGGTTGAGGAGGGGGCAGCCTCAGTTATTTCGGAACTTCCTCCGCAGAGTTCGTCAACCATCATCTGATGATCTTCTCCCTGCTGTGGGACCAGGGTTGTCTCAGTCTCAGCAACCGCAGTCGGTTGCCGCGTGTCTGAGGTTCCTGGTTCCGAGGAGGTATCCTGCACTTTGCTTGTGCTTGTTTTTAGATACAATGAGGTGAACGTGCAGCTCAGCCTCATTGCCCTTTTCCTAAGGACAACCATGTCATCGTCTCCGATTCCGAAGACAAACAGGTGTCCTTTAGGATCCTTTTTTACCTCATGGTGAAAGGTGCACCATCTCGCGACTGCCATGTCTGGATTTTGCGCCGCTAACCTCCGCAGCACTCTTTCTGGGTCATCAGAGGTGCTAATAGCATCCTCCGGGATCCATAGAGAGGCTTTGGTAAGTTTTGGGAGCTTATCCTGACTGACAACAGCCAGTGATACTTCCTCCCACGGTTTGAGGTCAGATGTAGCCTTTTCCAGCCATGCAAGCGCCTCATCGTCATCACAGACTACTCTGATGATCTCACCTGAGTAAGTCCACGACTTGAACGTGGGTGCTTTTACCTGGCTGCTCGAGGGTGACAAGATTGTTCTGTCCAATTCCTCGATTAGGCTTTGTTTGATAAGGTTTGCCCGGTCGGCGGTGACCTTTCCATACGGGTTTAACTTATCTATAATAGCAACCTTAAGATGTCTTAAGGTAGCTTCGGCGAAGCTTTGGGAAGGCGCAGCGGTGTTTCCACCACCGCGTGACTTCTTATGCTTCCTCGGCGTGCCCTCCGTGGAGGTACTTGGGCGAAGGCGCTTCACACCGGGGGCTGTTGGTTCCTGTCCTCTTTTGGAGGTGGAACCGTTGTCAGCCTCCGATGTGGGCATCTTCACCTTTGTTTTGGGAGGGGCTGGAGAGGGATGAGCTGCTCCCGTGGGTGCTTTTCCCATCGCCTGTCTGGCCTTCTTCCTTCTTTTTGCCTCGGCGCCGCTAATTCTGTGGTGTTTTGGCCAGTTTTCCCGAGGTGGTGCTTGTCCATCCTCCGCTTGGGCCGAAGCTTGAGGTGAACATTGCTGTTCATCCTTAGCTCCGGCTTCAGGCTGAGGTGAACGTTTTGGTCCAGCCTCCGGTTTGGCCGAGATTAGAGGTAAACATTGCTGTCCATCCTTATCTGCGACTTCAGACTGAGGTGAACGTTTTGGTCCAACCTCGGAATTTGGTTTTGGTTTTTTGTTTTTCGTATTCATGTTGTTCCCACGAGTAGCTAGGGAAAGCTTGGTCGCCCCTGGCAGAGCCCCGCATTACCAGGGGAAGGCTTTATACAGTGGGGTTTGCTTGGTTCCCCAGGGGGGATCGTTCACGACCACATAAAACCCTGTGGCCATACAGCCATCGGCACGATTACCTCACACCTTAGCTTGGGTAGGCTGCTTCTTGGTCGCTGAAACAGTTCTTCCCTTCCTAGTCTCTCGAATACCTGGGAAAGATTCCCAGATACCCCCAGAGGGCTATGTGGTGACAGGAACTGTTCTAGCGTGGTCGTTTCACACCTTTCTATACTTCCCATTCACTAGGCCTAGCCCGTTTATAGGGGTACCTTCATTCAACAGAGAGCTCCTTATACGGTGCAGCTAAGTTAGAAAAGGATCATATTAACTTGGGAAAGGATCAATATATATATCTCTGTTTTCTTAGGATTTATAGATAATGAGTGTTCCTTGCACCATGTTTCTATTAGTCGAAGAGCAACTTGTGATCTCTTACATAGTGTGTTCTCAAACTTACCGCTTTACAGGACAGCAATATCGTCTGCATAGGCTATTGTGTAGAAACCGTTGCTGTTGAGTTGGTCAACCAGGGTATCTAGAACTATGTTCCAGAGTAGTGGTGATAGCACCCCTCCCTGTGGACACCCCCTCGTAACCATGCCTCTAACAGAAACGTCTTCTACATTTATGCTTATTGCTCTACTAGAGAGCATACTAAATATCCATTCGCTTATGGCCAGGGGAACATTCCTGACGTTGAGCTGTTGGGTGATAGTTGGGAATGTGGTTTTATCAAACGCTCCATCAATGTCTATAAATATACCTAGGAGGGATTCTTTATTATCCAGCGATCTTTCAATTCTTCCCACTACATGATGCAGTGCAGAAGCGGTAGATCTTCCCGAAGTATGTGCATGTTGATTTGGGTGAAGTGGGTTATGGACCAGAACTTCATCCCTTATGTACCTCTCGCATAGCCTTTTCATCGTTTTCAACAGAAAGGATGTTAGGCTAATTGGTCGGAAAGCCTTTGGTAGGGTGTAGTCCATCCTACCTGGTTTTGGTATGAAGACCACACGTACCTCTCTCCACTGAATATTTCCACGAGGTGCGGCAGAAGGATATCCAGTCCCCACCGTAGTAGGGCTGGATATATGCCGTCAGGCCCTGGTGATTTGAAAGGGGTGAAGCACGATATGGCCCATTTTACCTTTTCCTCATTAATCATTGTTCTGGCGAGATGCCAGTCGTTTGTTGAGGGCATGATTGCTTCTTCCATCCGGTTTGGTGCTGTTGAGACACTAGAACCGGGAAAGTGTGTTTTCATCAGGACCTCAGCACTTTCGCGAAGGTTGGAAGTTTTGTTCCCATCTTCCTTCGTTAGTATGTCAACATGCCGATGTGGGTCCTTTGAGAGCGCTTTTTGTAGCCTGGAAGCCTGCGGGAAATCTTCGATTTCCTCACAGAAGGTTCTCCAAGCAGCTCTTTGTCTTTGTCTGCAGACTTTTTTCTCTGAGATTTGATTGATAAGAATCCCAATCCTCTTTGAGTTTGGTACATTTCGCTCTATTAAAAGCTGTTCTTGCTATCTTTCTAAGGTGTTCCAATTCAGTGCACCACCAAGAGTTGGTTTTGCGACTTTCCTGGACCATCCTTATTGGACAGGATTTTTTATAGGCATAGCTTATTTTGTTTTGGATAGATACCGTATACCTTTCCAATTCTATATTAGTTCCTGGAG
>NW_027312367.1:0-31388 GCF_040954645.1 Diabrotica undecimpunctata | reverse complement strand
ACGCGCTATCTCAGAGTAGATGAACTAGAGTGTAAAATATTATCAAATATACTACAAGACGGACAAAAAATTTGCTTGTGTTAAGACCACGGACAAACGAGAATTCCAGGAAAGACACCCAACCCGATGGGTCGACGATTTAAAAAAAAATGTGGCTAATAATTGTATAGCTGAGGTATAGAACACAGATATATGATAATATCTAAAGAAGGTCTATGTTCAACAATGGACAAATCAGGACTAATTCATGATGATGATTGACTAAGTTTTCATGCGATGAGAATAATCAACTTACTGATCGACTTTTTAAAAGAAACAAAGATTGTTATTTAAATAAAACACCACAAGAAAACTAAATATCTGTAGTTGACTGTATACCATGTATCACAAAAAAAACTAAAGTTGCTATCAAGTTCTGACAGACACTTCGTCTACGGACTAGCAACCTAGATAGCACTGATTATGGAATAGTTATTCCGAAGATATTCTGTGATGTAGCCCGATACGGTTTTTTTAATAATATACCTTTTATAAAGGAAATTCTTTCAATAAAATTTTTCTAAATGAAACAGTTATAGGTGTAATATAAATAATAGATCACGGTAGAAAATAACAGACAAAAATCTGTGGCTAAATGGCTTACTTTTAAGCCATCCTTTCTCTATCCCTCTTTCCCTTTCTCTCACTCTCTCTCACACACACAACATATATACTTACGTAGTAAGATGAAAATTATACTCAATCCAATGATTTAATCTTCGTCGTTGTTCTTCTGGATTATCTGTTTCCCAAATGGTGTGAAACATATTGTTTAAATGTCGAATATGGTTGCTTAACTGTTTAGAAACTTCCCATGGTAGGAGACTAGCAACCCCAACTAAAATTGAAATTGTATACCAAATATTTCCATTCTTTCATATTTTTTATACTAAGGTAAACTAAGAATTCAAAAGATTTAAGTTAAGTCGTGAATCTTTAACCCTAAAGTACTTCGTCTTCTTCTTTTGGTGCCTATTCGTGTCAAATATTGACAATCATTCTGGCTATAATTAAATCGGTTATTTCGAAAAGGCCACAACTGCAAAAATGTTAATTTTACAGGAAACGAAAAAAACGTTTCATTTTGGTATTAATGAAGATATCTTTCTCTTTTCGGAGTAAAGTCTCAGAATGTGATGCCTGGCGAAGTTTTATTAACAAATCCAACATAAAAAAGACATAGGTACACTGTAAAAAATAATTTAGTTTTTGGAGTTTTGGCCTTTTCCAAACAAACACTGATGATTTTATGATTAATAATAGAAAACTCCAATATTATTAAGGAAACAATTTATTAGGTAAAAAAAATTAAAAGTGAAACTGGAACAAAACCATGAAGTGGAGATATCCAGGAGTGGCTAGTATACCTGTCGAATACAAAGCACGTGGTGTTCGTGTGTATTAAGGTATAAAAAAATGCTTATTAAAAGCTTAAAATTTTTATTTTAAAGAAGATCTTTCCGGAATTGAATAATTCCATCATCAGTTTAATAAAAAGTTGTTAAAAACATTGTATGGCCACAGAAAAACATTGGAAGGACATCAGTATTAAAAAACAATCATCATGGTATTTACAAACTTAAATGCAATAGACTGTTAACTTCTTTAATTAATAAAAACTGAAAATGGGGGCATCTTACATGACCCCCTGGAGCTGGTGAGGTTTTATCGACTTACATTACCTCTGATCTGTGCTGGAGTCTCCTAGGGTTGCTGGAGTAGCTGGAGTTAGCCCTAGACGTAAATATTATTTACTTTAATTTTTTTATACTTACCAGGCATTGCAGCAAATGCTATTAAAGCAATTTGAGCGGCCGCTATTAATATTTGATCCCGTGTTGAAACCGCATGAGGTAGCCATACAGGAAACATTGTTAAACAACAAAGATGCAAATGTTTTTCTCTGTTCAGCTTAAAACAATTTTTGCTTTCATACAAATTTGCTAATTCGTATAAAAATACGCAGTGAAAAAAAAATACGACAATTACAACCCCCACTCGGTTGCAGAATCTAGTTGTTTCATCTACGTTAGCAGGCTTACCAAATTTACTGTAATCTGTAAGCGCTCGCAGCATATTCGCCCAACTCTTTGAAAACATTGGATAGGCTAAGCAGATGGTTATTATTCCTACTGTCGACACTATAACGGCTAAATGTTCGCTGATGTCCATTTCAATTTTTTCTAAAAAAAATAAACAATGCCATTTTTTGCAAATACTGGTTATATATACAGGGTGAGTCATGAGGAACTTTACATACATCTACCATATGTAGAGTCCCTCAGGGAGCATATCATGTGGCCACAAAAAAATGTCAACTCCTCTTCTTTATTAATTAACAGGGTGATTTGTGTAATTGACCATTTATTTCATTTTACTGTAGTGTTTATACGGCTCATTTGATTTTTTTAATTTTTGCATGATACAGTACACTAATATCAAGCATTCGACTGGTATTAATTAGCTAAACTAAAAAATTCCAGGACTGGCTTTGGAAAAATTAATTTAGGGATTCGTATTAAATATTACACCCTGTATAAATTTTTTTTAAAATGTAATAAGTGATTTTCAAACTACATAAATAGCCAATGAAAACGACATATGCCACAATGTTGTCGCACTTTTATTAAATTTTTAGTGAACGATCAAATCTTACCAAAAATAGAACAACTATAATGAAGTATCAAATTATAAGGTATTAATTTAAACAAATGTTATAAATTTCAAACATTTTAATTAAAATGAGTTCCTACAACATAATCTAATACGTAGAAAATTAACATCTTTACTGTCACTTTGTATTATCTCTACGATAGAATCAATTGTTTTTCAATTTTAAATTTTTACTCATAGATCGTATTGGGGCATTATTTTCGATAAATAATAAATTAAATTGATTAAAAAGTCAAACCTCTTGTATGTGTTAGTTTTTGTTGATTGTAAATGATTAAAATTTTATGTCAAATAATAATACACTGCATCAACTGTACTAAATAAAAATAAATCTAAAAAAGTTTAAAATGAAGGTTGGCGTTGACCGTTTGACGTTTCTTGATATTTTATACCCTTGATATTATATTTTATAATATTATATTATTTTATATATTTTATATTTGTCATTATTGTCATTATCAATTGTTATTTATGTGTACATACAGAATACATATTTCTTCTGTCATATCTACGTTAAGTACATTGTGTTAGTTTTGGTAGAGCTTTTGTTACTTTCGTTCAAAATGCCACATCAGTTTTCGACCACAGAATATGCAGACATAATATTTGTTTATGGATTCTGTAATGGAAATGGTAGGGCTGCTAGTAGAGAATATCGCAGGAGATTTCCTAATCGTCGAACTCCCAGTCATCCAACATTTGGGTCAGTTTTTAATTATTTGCGAGAAAATGGCACTTTTCATAGTGGAACAACAGACCGACATGTAGATGAAGCGCAGGAAGATGACATTATGGACGCCGTTACTATGAACCCTACAATAAGCACTAGACAAGTAAGTCGAGAACTAATGTTACTCAATCAAAAGTAAGTAGAGTCTTACAAAAAAATAATCTATACCCATATCACATTCAAATGGTTCAGCGACTACATGCTGGAGATGAGATCGATAGGTTGGAATTTTGTAGATAGATTAACAATAATCGACCAACGCTATACAGGACACTATTTACAGATGAAGCCCAATTTACCAGAGACGGGATAAATAATTCACGAAATTCACATGTGTGGGCAGAAGAAAATCCCCATGCTATTCGAGAACGTCGTTCTCAGTTAAGGTTTTCGGTTAACGTGTGGATTGGTGTCATAAATATCCAATTAGTAGGTCCTCACTTTTTTGATGGTCCTTTAACAGGGCAGGTCTATTTAAACTTTCTACAAAATATTTTGCCGAATTTGCTTGCCAACGCGAACGTTGCTATCCGAGGGATGTATTTTCAGCATGATGGGGCACCCCCACACTTTTTACTGGCAGTGAGACAACATCTCAATAATGTTTATGGCAACAGGTGGATAGGACGTGCAGGTCCTATTTCGTGGCCTTCAAGATCCCCTGATTTCAATCCCGTTCATTACCATATTTGGGGACGATTGAAGCAACTAGTTTACGCAGTGAATATTAATAACCGACAACAATTAATTGATAGAATTATACATTGTTGTAATACTATTAGAAACGATCCCCAGAGTATCCGTAATTCAATACGTCAATTAACAATTCGGCAACAAAAATGTGTACAGGCTGCAGGGGTCCATTTCGAAAATCTATTTTGAATTATTTTTATTTTGTTACCATTATTGTATCTTTTCCAGTTCTAATTTATGGGTTTATCATAACTATGTACATATTTTTAGTTTTTTTTTTTAAATTGTTCTTCGTTATTGTTAGTAGTTACTGTTTTTTGTTGTGCAGTGACTCAGTTTATCATTTCAATTAAAATTTTTGAAATTTATAACATTTGTTTAAATTAATACCTTATAATTTGATACTTCATTATGGTTGTTCTATTTTTGGTAAGATTTGATCGTTCACTAAAAATTTAATAAAAGTGCGACAACATTGTCGCATATGTCGTTTTCATTGGCTATTTATGTAGTTTGAAAATCACTTATTACATTTTAAAAAAAATTTATGCAGGGTGTAATATTTAATACGAATCCCTAAATTAATTTTTCCAAAGCCAGTCCTGGAATTTTTTAGTTTAGCTAATACCAGTCGAATGCTTGATAGTAGTGTACTGTATCATGCAAAAATTAAAAAAATCAAATGAGCCGTATAAACACTACAGTAAAATGAAATAAATGGTCAATTACACAAATCACCCTGTTAATTAATAAAGAAGAGGAGTTGACATTTTTTAGTGGCCACATGATATGCTCCCTGAGGGACTCTACATATGGTATAAGTATGTAAAGTTCCTCATGACTCACCCTGTATATATATATATATATATATATATATATATATATATATATATATATATATATATATATATATATATATATATATATTTGTTATGATGTTTTGTTTTTGTATAGTTTTATGAGCAATCGCGGTTCTCAAAGAATTAGTTTGTAAGCACTTTTTGAAATTATCTTTATTATAATTATTATGAAACACACATATATATCTAATATAGACAATGTAAATTTAAAACAAACTATCTTTAAATTGAAATTCTTATGACACTAATTAAATTATATTAACAAAATTTGGTACCTTTGTGTCACTAAATGCCTAAATGAAAGTGTTTTCCAAAATAAACATTTTAATCACCACTCAATGTCTTCGTTGTCAGCCTCGGTTATCCTTCTTTTTGTAAACTTGCATTGCCAAATACACCACAATGTTTTAATTATCAGGTTCCACCATTTTAAAATATTTTTCTTCTTTATAGCATTTATAAATCTGTAAAATATTCTTTCTTTTTTAATTGCTTTTTTGTTAATTCTTCTTTCTAATAATCTTTTTTTTCCAATCTCTAATCACCATATACATAATTTTTAATTTTCAACTAATACTCTCTTCCAATCTTCAATCACCATATACATAATATAATTTTTAATCTTCAATTAATACTCTCTTAATTATATTTCTTAATCTTCATCTGATATACTTTCCAACTACTGAATCACTGATAACTGACTATCTTGACTGACTGACCGCATACTGACCCTATTGACTGACCATTTTGAATCCAAATCACATCGTATTTATATCATTTCAATGTTCACGAATATTCTTGAAAGAAAATATATTCAAATCCTTCTATTTCATAGACATTACAATGTTCGCGTACATTCTACTCCGAACAAAGGTTAAATTCTTTTTATTGACGTCTTAGTCAACATTAGTTGAGCAGGTAAGTATTCAGGTAAAATTGAAGCTAATGTGGAGTGTCGTTATCTTGTTTGTATAATAAATTCCTGGTAATATAAAAACGATTAGAATACATTTAAAGTTGTAAAACTTTTAACAGTGAGTTTCACTATCAATGGTTGATCTTTTAATGACCACAATAAATTTGTTGATCGTTAAGTATTTCCTGGAATAATTATACAGGTTCCCTCTATTCTGTATAATTTGTAAAAGTATATAAAACCGATGAGAAATTTTTAAATATACATTTTGTTTCATTTAGTTGAAAGTGTTACAAGTGTTACCAGTGTTATACCTATTTATACCTATAAAACAGCATTATGTGGCGTCCGTGGAAAAACATTGATGGTGCTTCTTCCAGTGTTCCAGCAAAGAAAAAGCATTTATCTGCTAACGATAGAGAAATCGTAAAAACAATATATAGTTCTTTACTTACAAGAGGACTTACTGCTAATACTGCTGCCAGTGAAATATCTGATTTAACGAAAATACCTCTAACCACAATGAAAAGAATTACATCAAATCCCATTAAGTCAAAAAGGAAGCGTAAGGATGCCGGTTCTACCAAATGTATTGACGAAAGTGATAAGGACTTAATAAGACGAAAAATTTACACAATGTACGAAAAACAACGAATACCTACATTAGATGTTTAAAACAACGGCTTACTAATGATGATACACAAATAAACTGTAGCCGCATTAGTCTTTGGAGGATTTTGTCTAAAATGGGCTTCAGATATCATACAATTGACAAAAGGCAAGTGCTTATGGAGTCCCATCGTTTACAAAAATGGCGTACAGAATATATAACTTCCATAAAAAAGTGTACCGTACAGAAGATCGACCAATAATTTATATGGACGAGACATGGTTTGACACTCATGAAACACCATCCAAAGGATGGTCCGATTCTGCCAACAGGTGTCAAACAAAAGCTCCATCAAACAAAGGGAAAAGAATAACAATTTTACATGCAGGATCAGAAAATGGTTGGGTCCCAAATGCCTTATGGCTTTCTGCAAAGAACATAAAAGACTCCTGCGTGGACTACCATGAGGATACAACGGCAGAGCTTTTTGAGCAATGGTTTAAGAATTGTCTTATACCGAACCTGCCCTCAAAATAGTGTGATAGTAATGGACAATGCAAGTTACCACAGTCGTCAATTACATAAGTCTCCAAGTGCAAATAACACGAAAATTGAAATTCAAAACTACCTGTTAGAAAACGATATATATTTTGAAGAAAGTTATTTAAAAAATGAACTGTTAGAAGTGTTAAAATCATTTTCTATTAAAAAAGAATATGTTTGTGACGCATTGGCCGAGGACATGGGGCATACAGTGTTACGGCTTCTGCCCTACTATTGTTTATTTAATCCCATAGAGCATATATGGCACCAACTAAAGTCAAATGTTAGGTCACAAAATGTTTCTCCGACTTTAAGTGGTAGTGTAGTCGAATTAATAAGGAAATGTGTTGATGACATCTCCCCAGAAAGTTGGAAAAATTCAGTACGCCATGTAATGAACGTAGAAAATTCATATGTTACTTTGAATCACATAATTAAACCAATTGTTATTAATCTTGAAGAGGATAGCGACAGCGAAACAGAATTAGGTATTTAGGAATTCATAAATATATTTTGGTTATTTTGGGTTTTTTTTGTAAATATTAACTTGTATATATTTTTCTATATTTTTTTTTCAATTCATCTATTTTTTGTATATTATGTATTCGTTTGTATGTATATACTGTAAATAGAACTATTATTACTGTACATTTTTAACGATAACCGATTAGGAAGAGCAAAAAGACAGTCCTAAGCCTGTAAAAAGTGTGAAGGAAAGTACCTTTCTGAATTTAGATCCATATACTACAATTATTCACGTATAACAAAAAAAATACTTTCTTCATGTTAAAATTTGTTCAATTATCAAGTATATTGACTTGAACAATCTGAAAATACCATATGAAATAATTTAATAAATTTTTATAATCATGTATTACACAGCTACCAATGAAATATATTAAATAACAAACTTTCTGAAGTGCGACCCTGTGTACGTCGGTAGTTTATTGAGAGACTCTTGTATACACAATAGGATCAACTCAGGTAACCATTAAGCACTCAACCATTTTTCGTGAAACAAACTATACACACGGTCCCAGATAAAACTAGAGTGTGTGCCAGTGTGGTACACATGGGGCTTAACGTGTTAAGATGTAAGAAGTACGTATGCGGTAAGCACAGGAAGAAGTCAAATGTTTATGTATCCTGATGATGCCAATTCAACTGAAGCCGAAGACTCCGAGTAAATGATAAATTCTTATCTTTATAACTGTTTCATTAAGATCTGGGAATACTTTTTGATTTGTAAAAGTGTTATTTTTAAATTACTTTTAAAAAATCGTTTTTGATTAGTATACATGTAGATATTTATTGACCCCCCTTGGTCCCCGCTGTTTCTAATAAAAGGTTGATCCTGCACTGATATAGTTAAAGAGTTAAGTTTTACCGGTACCCTTTTTATAGAAAATAAATTTCCGCAGTATAATATACTATATATGACAATTCAAAAAATACATAAAATGTGAAATTAGCAATTTGGGATCTAGTAGAACCCGCCAAAAAACCCCTACTCCCTTACCTTTTTTCACAAAATACAAATGTACCATAGTCGTTCCCCCAGAAGAAACATAGGAGCAAATTTTACCAAACACGCCTAACGCCATAATATATTTATATCTCCTTCTTTGCGCTTCCGTTTCTTGTGGAATTAAAAGCGTGAAAGTTTCTAAAATAAATAAACTAACTCCGAATGTTTGTTTCATCATGTTTTTGTACCATTTTATAAGCATTTTGTTCTCCAACCCTTCTAATGCTTTTAAATATTATCTAGCTTTGTTTCTATGTCTTATGTATTATGGAAACTAAAAGATATGCTTCTTGGCAAAAACCTTTTTATATAAAAGAAATTAATTTTTAATGCGCTAATGCGTACGCGCAATAAAAAACATTTTAAAATTCATGAATTATAGGGAATTGAAATTTTTCTCATTTTGCATAATTGAATTGATCACATCGATGGTCTATAAAATTTAAATGAAATAAGACATACAGTTTTCTTTATAGTTCTTTTTATTTAAAACATAAATCGATAAATAGTACAATTATATGCAAAGTTTTTAATTCAGCCAAAATAATTAACGACTCTACCAACCAAGCTTAACTGAAGATTTTATAAGTATATAATTTGTGAATCTCTCTTGAGTTGGAGAAAAGCTAAATCAAAAATAAACTCCTCATGGCGCCGTCTCCTGTCGAAGGTTGGCGATCCAAATGGCAATTGTAGTCTTGGAAACTGCTGAGCGAAAGATTTCTGCGGATGAGCGGTCCAACCATCTCCTCCACGAGTTCTGGCGTCTTCCTACTGATCTTTTGCCCTGTACTTTTCCTTCCAGTATAACTTGAAGCATTGATTATAAACCACCCATAGATAGCCCACTTACACCTCTTGGCCCCTCACGCCTAAGTACTACCTGACTGTATGGTGGCGACATTATTGAAATATTTGCCAAGATTGAAAAATAAATTTGAGTTGCCTGTTCCGGCCATTATCTAGTGCAATAGTCCACAATATAAGGATGGCATTCAGCATTTTCACAAATAACTTTAACGTGCTTGTAATTTATATTATTGAATTTCTATTTTACTTCAGAAAAAACGCTAAAAATTGATTAATGAAAACAGTAGAGGTTTTATAAAAATTATTTATTTATCAACACAATACAAAAAATAAAAAAATATAAAATACATAATAAAATTAGCAGTGATAAATTACATCTCATTTAAATTACTTTTTTGTAACTTTTCAAACAAATTAATTTCCAGAATTGATGCAAACTAAAATATTTCAAGCTAATATACAGAATTTATTTGAAGATTTAGTTTATTCACTCACGGTAAAATATTGCAAAACCTAATTTTAAAGAATCGCTTGGATTTACTTACATGAAATTTGGCTTACGCCTAGGCAAGATGTCAAAGAAAAAAAGATTATGCTTTTGCACTATGGTTCAGTATCACACCTTCTCAAGTTCGGAAGTGCCTAAAATCAGTAATTCTAAGCAACTTTTGTTCTATAGAGTTTTTTCACTCAGTAATTCTAAGCAACTTTTGTTCTATAGAGTTTTTTCACTAAGTCAATACTTTTCGGGTTATTGAAAAATAGGTTCTGATTCGTCAAATTCCATGTTGAATATTTCAACGTGAAATAATAAAAAAATGAAGCACTTTTCGACGAAAACTCATTTATAACTTTTTTTAAAGTGTTTAATAAAGGTTTATTTTTGTTAAGTTTCTAGCATCAAAAGTAAGCAAGTTTTCAGAAAAGCAAAACCTACATTTTTTTTACTCTTTGTGATTTTTGGTGTCACTAATAAATTAAGTTATTTTGAAAATAAGCATTTTTTTTCATAATTAAAAATAAAAATTTGTTTAAAAAAATATGCCCTTTTGACAAATAAAACTTACAGATCATTATAAATAATACATTAGTAAAGTAATTTGTAAAGCGGTAACGATTAATTTGTATTTAAATGCTAATTGGGGGCTGATTTTCCCGAGTTTTTTGACCAAAAACAGGGACCAAATAATGAATATTTTTTTGAAAACTTAAAAAAAGTTGTTATTGAGGTTTCCCCAAAAAGTGTACCATTTTTTTGGTTATTTCACATTGAAATTTGACAGATATGAACCTATTTTTCGTTGGTTACAACTTTGCTTCTACTGGGTCTAGAGAGTTCATACATATACCATTTTTTTTTCTCTTTTGTAGAAGCTATATTTTTGCTGGAAAACGCTTTTTTTCGATAATAATACATACTTACTTTTTGAATTATTTGCACGGAACCATTTAAAAATTTGTTTTTTTTTAGTGTTAAAAAAATGAACATATTTACTCGCAAATAACTCGAAAAGTATTAAATTAGTTGAACTCTGAGATAGCGCGCCGTCGATAGGAGAAGGAACTTCGACAAGAAGAAGAGGATATAAATTTTGTTCTGATAGTAACATTGTACTACAAAAAATTGACAATTTATCTATAAATGGCAATATAGAAGTCAATTATATTCTGTGCAAAATAAGAAATTGTATAGAGGTGAACTAAAATCAATATGATCTACTGTTCGATCGCATACTTTTTATATTTAAAAATTTTCTGAGGACTTTCTGGAATTACGTCATCGAGGTTTTAAAAGCAACTGTTGGTGAGTACCAAATGCAATCGATTTTGACTTTGACAAAATACCACAAATTACAAACGTTAAAAATGAATCATGTAAGTACATATCTTGATAAAATGAGAGGGAATTTCCAACATATAAATAGTTGAGGGCCATCTGCATAGGAACAATAGGTAAAAGCTGATAAACGGACAGGATTAGAAAGTTTAAAACATCACTAATTTGATCATATTTCAAAACAAAGTAAATAAGTATATTTGAATGTTACTTCTTTTCAAACTAAGATTGTAAAATTAAACTTTTAGGAAAAAAATATATATTATTTCTTGTTCTCAAGAAGTACTTTCATTATTGACAATATCAAAACATTTTATTATTAAAAGTCAAGAACAATTAAAAACCACGTTCATATTTATATGAAAGTGCTATAAAAATGAAGGTATATTAATCTTATAGGTATATTATTAATCTTTTTTAGCAAACTTGGTATACGCCGTGTAGACAGTGAATATTATTTCTCTCTTTCTGATTTTCAAAAACTTTAACTTTTTTAAAATATTCTAAACCTGCTTTTAAGTTTTCAGTTGACTTGCTTAAAGTTGACATTGGCTTTCTGTTTGGATTACTATCACTACAATATTTGTTGTTAAGACCATCAAAAATATTATTTATAATTTTTAAAAATATGGCAGTATGAGGAACCGTCTTGGTGTGTAACTGTCCTACAACTATTGCTGTTGATATTGCTGAGGCAACTGAGTTGGAAAAAATTTGTACTGCTAACTTTACACGCATTTTTTTAAAATTATTAGGGTTTATATGAACGTCTGTTATTTTCAACAGGCATTGTGCTCTCATATTGGTTCTATCGATGTTGTATGTGTATTCAATATCTTGCCACGATATTTGTTTAGAATCGGCAAAAAACGTCAACTTTTTGTTAAGAAAATTATTTCTTAAACTCTTTAATAAGTGGGGTGTATCAAACACAGTGATATTTCTATTACAGGCTGATCCTTACATGCGCCTAACAGCTTAAATAAAGCTATATTATTAGATGCTTGATCACACACTAACACTTTTGGTATATACCCAATATTTTGTAATTTTGAAACAACTTCAACTACAATGTTTTTTAAGTTGTCGTTATGTATTAGACCAACTATAATAAAATAACAAATAATCTTCCAGTTATGTAGCAAGCCGCGCATCATGAAAACCAAACCTGTGTCGGCAAGTTTGTTTGTGCTTCCTAAAGCACCTTAATTTTAAAACCCTTCTATAATATCATCTAATTTATTGTACTCCAATTGTTTTTTCAAAAAAATTTCATCAAACATTAACACACAAATTTTTTCCCACTCATCCATTGTCTCTGCTTCTTTCTTCAACTTGTCAATTAAGGAAGTGTTTAAATCAGTTCTTAATTTTATAACACGCAACCAAGTTTGAATTGTTTTTACTGAAAGTAATATAAAGTTAAGAGATCTAATTAAAAATTTGTAACAACTAGGAGACTTAATAAATGGCCAGAGTTCTGCCCATTTATTATAAGTTTTCATTATATTATTCTGGCCATTTCAATCTTTTTCATTGTGACTCCATTTTGAACGAGTTTTGTGTGAAAATTGCATATTAACAAAGTGTGCAGGTATTTGCTTTTATTTTCTAACAGTATCTGTAACATGAATTTGGTTGCCGCTTTTCTGTTTTTTGTTGTTCTTCTACAAAGCTGACTGTTCTTCTGACGGCACTTCTTCTTTAAAGCATTTACTAGATACTCCAATTTTTTACCTTCTCCATCAATTCAGTTTCAAGTTTTATGGGCAAATTAATTTCAAAACTGGAAATATCACTGAGACTACTACTTGATCACTTAGGCGATGGAGGTGACCTAACCATACAATCGCCACTTGTAGATCTTTTACGTTTCGTTCCGCAATAAACGTATGTAGAGCATATTGGTGATGTATCACCTAAAATAGGTAATCATTGAAATGTATGTGTAATTTTAATTAAAGCAAAACAAGCATCTCCATTATTTCTGGAGTGATACTAACAACGCATTCATATTTAAAAAAGTCTCTTTTGATTTAATTGTATAAAAAATATATAAATCACTCAATATCAACTGATTTTATACAAAATATATTTTAATAGTATTATTCTCATTGACAAAGCGCATTAGGCAAACATAAAAATATTTCTAAAGTTGAATACTCACCTAAATAACTGTGTTAATTTTGGAGGAACAGCATTTTTCCTTAATAACTTTCTTTGGCCACTTTGGTAAATATGTTCCACTGCAAAATGATGCTGGCAAATTACCCTCTGTTTCAGGTCACTGATATCCATCAATATAATATCAATATTCCCGCAGTTTTTTTGCCAAATTTTTGTGCGCTCTACGTCTTTCAGGGAAAATTTAAAGAAAGATATATTACTATTTGTTCCATCGTTTCTTTCAAAACATCCCGCGTAAACACACTTATGAGTTACAGAGGTCATTTTATCTAAAATGTCCTTTTTTTATAAAATTGCGCTATAACTTGTCATAACACTTGTCACAGATAATACACCTATAGGGTAAGTTTGGCCCTGACATTACTCCTACCTCCTCGCAAGTCAGAGAGAGAATGAGAAATCTCGATACGTTTTTCGAGTAACGCCATCTAGTTGTTGATAACTCTGAGATAGCGCGTGAGGTGAGCTATCTAGTGGGTGGTTTATAATCAATGCTTGAAGTAATTCGCCTCTCAACACATGACCCAAGTATTGCATTTTCCTCTCTTTGATTATTCTTAGATATTTCTTTTGTTTACACATACGACGAAGTACCTCAACATTAGTAACTCTTTGTTCTAATGGAATTCTCAGCATTCATCTGTATATATACATCTCAAAGGCATCTATTCTTTTTTCTATTTCAGAGTCCATTGTCCAACTTTCACAGCCATACAGTAAGACAGAAAAAACGTAACATCTGATCATTCGGATTCTAAGATGCAGACTAAGGTCTGATCTTGTAAAAAATGTTTTCATGCTCATGAATGCTTTCCTTGCTTGTTCGATTCTAGATAGGATTTATTTTTTTGGATTACACTGACTATTGATATTTGCTCCCAAATATTTTATGGAATTTACATGTTCTATTATTTGACCCTTGGCATACACATGACCCCATTCCGGGGTCAAAAATAAATTGATTTAATCCAACTTACCTTAGTACAAAAGTGTACACAAAAAAAGTTACGGCCTTTTCAAGTTACAAAATAAAAATTGTTTTTTTGCATTATCTCCTAAACTACTTGACATTTTGTAATAAAAATGGACACGTTACTTTCTTGTTCTGAAAGCATTTTTAATAAAAAAGAAATAACAAAATCTAAGCACAGAAAAATTTTTAGGGGGTTGTGCAGCAATAAAATCCCCCCAAACTTTTAAAATCAAACGTTCAAATCAAATCAATTTGGTGGCATCATTAGTTTAACACATTATTTTTAAAAAAATTTTGCCTCATCGCTTTTTTCAAAAAACAGTTTTTATTTAGTTACGGCCCTTTTCATTACCCTTTAAAAAATTACGCGCAACTAAATAAATGGCTTAAATGAATTAACAAGTACAAAAAATGTCTATAACCTCTATAAATATGATATTACAATAATTGTTCAACATGACCCCCTTTTTCTTCAATACACATTCGGTATAGTTTTAATAGGGAAAACCGAATGCGCTGAAAAATCATATTTTTTTGACGAAATTGATTGCAGCTTCAATTATTCTAACCCTCAGTTGTTGTTCGTCCTCTATTGTTACAGAATACACTTTCTCTTTCATCGAAATACTCTTGTAAATCGTTTGCCAAGAACTGTAAATAATTATCAACATTTAAATTTTTGGGAAGAAATACTGGTCCTATTAGATTGTTATCCACAATTCCTGCCCAAACATTAACTTTGAAAGTCCTTTGGTGATAAGTCGTTTTTTTGGCGTAAGGATTTTCGTCGGCCCAAATGTGCTCGTTATGATGATTTGTTATTCCATTTCTACTGAAGATAGCCTCGTCGGTAAACAAAATATTTCTAATAAAATTAACATTTCCATTAACAAGCAATCGCAAAATCCAATCCTTTTAGGATAATCTTCAACCAATAACTCTTGAACCGTTTTTAAGTGATAGGGTTTAAGCAGCTGATCCTTCAAACACCTCCAAACCCTTACGTGAGGAACATTTAGTTGAGCAGCTATTACCCTTATACTTGTTCCAGCGACTTCTTCAATGATTTCTTAAATGTCTTCATCAGTTGCATCCATTATTGGACGACCACTATTGTCAGCAACTTGCATTTTTAATGTACCCGTTTCCTGTAAACGACGATCAATGGTCAGAAAATAATCGTCAATCGGGTGTATTTCGATTGGGGTATTTTACTGCATAACGCCTTGCGGCTGCTGCACTATTTCCTTGACATTTCCCTACGATATTCCCGATAGTTTATTGAAATCATAATTTAATCTGATAAAACCTACTCAAAGTTAATGCATATCTGCCACTTCCTGAAATGTGTAGGCCATTGTAACATCAAAATTTTCAATATTAGTCTTATTCGCACAATAATGATAGCTTCAAATTATTGACGAATATTAATGGAACTGTTTGTAATTATTGCATCCGTAGAAACTAATTGTAATTTTATGGCCAACTAGGAAAAAACTAGTTTTTCGAAAAAGGACTCAAAAGTTTGCGGGGATTTAGGACTGCACACCCCCCTTAAAATTTTTCTGTGCGTTTAGATTTTGTTGTTTTTTTTTGTATGAAAAATTCTTTCAGAACAAGAAAGTAACGTGTCCATTTTTATTACAAAATGTCAAGTAGTTTAGGAGATAATGCAAAAAACAATTTCTATTTGGTAACTTCAAAGGGCTGTAACGTTTTTTGTGTACACTTTTGTGCTAAGGTAAGTTGGATTCAATCAATTTATTTTTATCCCGGAATGCGTGATTTAATTTATGACATATCATTTTGAAACACTCTGTATACGCTAGAGTTAAACTAGTCTTAGTGACCTTTGTTTGATGTTTGTGATCTTGTATTAGCTGAAAATGTCAATATCAAATAATGTTTTTTCTTTACAGCTTAGTTTTTGCTACTGCTTATAAATTTTATTTTCTTATATTGAATCTTAAAACAAACTACATTTTTGTTATAGTTTGTTCTCTCCATCTTATCTCATTATCGACATAATTGAAATTTTTAATATTTTATTTTATTTCATATTCTCTTTGCAACTATGAATATTGATGTCATAAATAAACAGCTGGAAGATACCCATGCACATTTATATTTAATTATTTTAGACATGCACCATTATAAAATATATTATAGATCAATGATGTTATATTTATAATAAATTTTAAAAACTTATTTGTGTTCTGCAATTAAAAAACTTTAACATTTATATCCGTGTGTTGTCTAAACTGACGGCAGTTTTTAAGCAATCTTCTTACAATATCACCCGTTGCATTAGGTCGATTTGGATATCTATCTAACTTTTGTTATGTTCTAACTTATACTGATAGATAATGAAATATCACAAAAATGGTTGAATTAAGGTATAGGGAATACTGATCCCAAACAAGCTGGCTTGTTACAGCGGAAAATGTAATAAAATACAGTCTGTTCGGTTGAAAGTAAGCAACTTACAACAATAAATGATTTAGACACAAAAAATTAATTGTAACATTTTTGGATTGCTTTTGGGGAAAAATGTCTCTTTTGCATATAATGTCAGTTTGATTTCAAAGCTACGATGTACAGTATCATTTTTTATATATTTGAATGGTGGGCCGCAACAATGTTATAAGCAACAGAACTGAGATTATGCAAGAGATGAAAAAAACATATTGACACATTTCATAAGTTATTTATGAAAATAAGTAAATAATAGAAGTTCTATCCATTATTCTCGTAGGATCATCGCTGTCGAATTTGAACCAACGGTACTCAGTGATCTTACATTTGGGATCTTTCCATAAGTAGTTCTCACATGCTAAAAAGTCTTTGAAGTCTTTTTGCTCCATGTAGTACACATTGAAGGGCTTACTGGGACGTGAGTTGGCAATCACTGCCACCCAGTCGAAGGGTACATTCACCATTACTCTTTGTTTCTTTCTCTCTATGAGCGAGAAGTCACGGTGGTAAGTTAAGAACCTGTGACCGCTTGTTAAGAACTTTTGTTCTACTTGAGTGAAATATCTATTCACAATCAGCAAACGGAACATGGACAGTATTCTCCAGTTATTATTCTGGACGACGCATCGGTCAGACCAGACTATGAGTTTTTTTATTTCTGCTGAGTTCAATAGACGAAAGTTAAGTTTTATGTAATACAGGAAAGCTGAAGCAATATCTGTAGAACCACGATTACCAATAGATTCATGCCACAACATCATAGTGGCATCATTTGAACCTGCATCGTGAATATCATAGTTGTAAGTGGGATACTGACGTTGGTAGAACACTGAAGAATGAGTCAATGTTGGACAGTACAACACTTGCTGAAGATCAGTGAAGAGTACGACGAATTGTGGATTAGCCTTTTCAGCATCCAACTTCAATGCTTTGTATCCAGCCTCAGCACGTGCGTGGTGGAGTTCACTGTCAACAAGAATAGCATTTCTTTCTGGACCGTCTGGAGTAACCACAAGCTTGATCTACATTTTATCATAAAACGTACACGTATCTGAGCAAGGGAGACCAAAGAGCAGATTAAAGTCTGATTAAAATATGTCAGTGTAAGTGCGCCGGGAAACATTGCATTGCGGATAATTTTCACACAACAGTTTTACATTTTTTTCAAGTTTAATTCAGCAGGAAGGCAGTTCTTCGTAGTTACAGAGCGATTATAATGGTTTTCTTGATGTGGAAACGACTTATTGTGTTGTTTTATACATTCTTTGTCGGTTTCGTTGATTTTATTAGGTCTATTATTGTGTTTTCTATCTGTTTTCATCGTCTGCTTAATGTGATGGATTCTTCGAGGTGTTATTCCAAATGGTTGACATATAGTTTTTTGGTACACTGGTAATTTCTTCAGTCCAATCTGGATGTGGTATCGTACAGTACATTGTCGTCTAGAGATGTTTTTCTGGGGTCCGTCTACGTTGTGGCTCTTGAGGTTCCATACAACTGGCCAGGTGCGCAGTTTGTGCATTATAATCCACCCTATGAATTGTTGTGAAGAGTTCTCCAAACTGGCCTTGAATTTTAGCAGCCCCGCAAACAGATTTGCACTTACATAGTCTCTCCTAAAATATAAAAATACTTATTTGAAGTTATCGAAATTATCAAAAGGTGCCGAATTTCAAACCACACTCATTACGGACGACCACAGGTCGTAACAAAGCTAACGACAATGATAAGGCTACAAAAAAAATGCGTTTCCTAACAAAATATACAATATTGTTGCACTCACCTCATGTAGATGGGTTATTGGTGGTATACTCTAGTTTCTAGCAGATCCATATGCCTCACCTGCATTTCTCTGACGCTTGCGGATATTTCTCTTCCACTGGTTAATATTGATTTTGCGTTTTTTTTTCCTCTATTTATATGCAAAAAGGTAGACAGTGACACGTTAACCGCCATTTTTACAGTGATAGTAGTTTGACAGTGACGTACATACAACGTTTTTGTACGGATACCAACATTGCGGTACAAACAACTCAGGGAAGGCAAAATGTTTTTAGCCAGACAAGGCCGCCGCTACCATGTGTGTCCACTGATGATAATACTTTTTTAAAACGAAAATAAATTCAAATAATTAAATAGTAATGATTCAGATAATTCTGTGAACTCTAATATTCCAAACAATAATAATTATTCAGTACGTGATAATACTTAAATGCGTTTCCTTTATCATGTATACTTCTTTTTTTCATCCTAATCTAAAAAAAATGTCAGAAAATATTATTTATTGTATGAACTGCCGCCCTTTTGCAGGTACAGTCATAAAGCAGTTTCGGGAATACTTTTTAATTCAAAGCGGTTGGCGGCTTTCGGACTTCAGTTATTTAAGATTTTACACGTAGATACTTTACAAGAATTTAGGCAAGTGATTGCAAAGTTTCTGTTATAATATTGTTCCTATGGTTATGTTTAGAGATGGGTTATTATGTCTTATGTTCAGTCTTAGTTGAGAATTTGATGAATTTAGACACGCTTTTGATAAACGATTTTGTTTGTAAAATATAGTAGTGTACCCGTTTCTTTTGCACAATAGGTACTGTATTTCGAAGTAACATTGAGATCAGAGCAATTTTATTCGTATACGCGTTACGGCTACATATTATTTGGAGAATCATTATTTGGACAACTTATTTGCAGTGTTTTTGGATTTATTTTGTTAAATTCGCCCGGCTTCGTTCTTAAGTGATAATTTCAAAATGTCCGAAAGAAAAAGAAATTTCTTTCAGGTTTTTAATATAGAAAAATAAAAGATGCAAAAACTGAGGAGAAAAAAACTTCCAGCGGTGCACTGGAATCATTTTTGATGAAAAACATACATGAAAATATAGAAGACTCGGATATGAATTTAGGACCTTCAACTTCAAGGAAGTCCAAACCATAGAAAAAAGTACCAAACAATTGAATATTCCTGCGGATAGAGACGGATGATTTGATGACAATAATAGCTATAGTGTGAATGCTGATGCTGAAACGCCTGAACCTGAAACCACCAACCAAGACAAAACAATTAATGTTCCAGTTAATCTGGATTGCAGTGTAGGAAGCTCCAGCATATACTTGGTTTCAGATGATCCCGGAAAATGGCCTGCAAATATGAATCCAAGTGAAGTTCAATTTGTTGTTGAAAATTTTGTTCAGCAAATTACAAAAATTAACTTCCCCAGAGATACAAATAATAGGAAATTTGCAGAAATTTATTATTATCGCACATTACCTAATCAAGACCCAAAATCATCGCCCGTGGTTACTTTACTCATTATCACTAAATAGTGTTTTTTGTGCACCTTACTTGCACAAGTAAGTCACTTACCCCATTAATTCCACAATTACTTAGTGGAATTAATGGGGTAAGTGACTGGCAACATTTAGGTATTATTTTAAAAAGACATGAATCCGGTGCAGCTCATGTAAAATATTCTCAAAAACTGTTTAAACTATCTACAATATTAAAAAGGATTAACAGTTGACTCTGCTCATCAAAATTATATGAAATGGAGAAAAAACATTGGGGCGCACGTAGAACAAAAAACAATTGTAGTAAGATGTGTTTCTGCTTTTTGCAATGTTATCTGTAGAACATGAAGTGTGTGCGACATTGGACATTAAAGATATTGTCAAAAAGTTTTCCAAGACGAAAGTCCGAAAAGTGCGTTTTTAGTTTTTTTATGTGTTTATGTTTCTATTCACAGTTTTATTTTAATTAAATGGACGTTTAAATTAGGATATTAGGATATATATATTCTGGACGTTGGATCATGGTTATTAAATTAGGATAATGGACATTTAAATTAGGATATTAGGATGGGATATACATTAGGATAATATATGGACGTTGGATCATGGAGATTAGTCTAAATGTTCAAGTAAGTATTTATCTATTTACAAATTATTATTGTTATATTATGTATCTTCTGCACATTTCTTGAAATAATAGTATGAATGTCTAAAGTGTTGGAAGGGGGGGCGGCAAATATTAAGTTGCACACGGGTGGCCAATACCTTAGCGGCGGCCCTGTAAGCCAGATTGAAAGATACTCGCATTGGTCTTTGGATATACAACAATATTGCACTAAAACCTCACTTTGACACAATCTGTCCCTTACAACATTGTTGCGGCCCACCATTCAATTATGGAAAACAATGAAGAATGGACCCAATTGACTTATTTTTTGTTCTCACATGTTTGTAAAAAGAAAAATAAGTTAGTTATATGTTTTTATATATTAATAGAAAAGTAAATATATCAAACGTTTGAATATCAATAAAAATTTTAAAGATCTTTAATAAAAACTAAGACTAACGTGAAACTAATGATTTTTATACATTTAGAAAACCCCCACAACTCAAAGATCTTTAATGGTTTACTTGACTTCAAACAACTATAATGTTCCTAAACTATCTTTTGTTATCATTACTAAAAATATTTTTTAATTTTATGATGGTTTGACCAGAAAAGTACGTTACTTAGTTCCTTCGTTGATGGCCGTTGTATTTGGCTGCTTTAAACTTTTACCTCTCTTTGAAGTTTTCCCTTTGGTTTCTTGGCTTCGTAGTTCACTGTATAAGTACTAATATTACTTTGTACTTCTTATTTGCAGAGGTATTACTTTGAATTTTTGGTTTTTAAAGATTGGTGTGGTTGTGACGAAGACTAAGGTGGTTTTTTACTAATGGGAATAAGCCACAATTAAAGGTTAAAGTAAGTTTATTGACGTTTATATTGTTTTTGTATTTGTATTTAATTGAACATTATATATATATATATATATATATATATATATATATATATATATATATATATATATCCTTAACGACGTTATTATACTCAATAATACACAATCTGTCAGCAATTAGGCTGCCTGCCCCCTTTTCCCTATTTCTCCTTTTGTTAGTCCAAAAATACAAAATATAATAAATGCGGTAGTTTACCACAGCGAAATGTTCGGTTTACATTTAATCGTTTCCAAAACTAAAACTTTAGTATTTTCAAAGACACCAATAAACGTACATGTGTATGTCAAGGGTCAAATAATAGAACAGGCAAATTCCATAAAATATTTAGGAGCAAATATCAATAGTCAGCGTAATCCAAAAAAAAAAGATATCCTATCAAGAATCGAACAAGCAAGGAAAACATTCATGAGCATGAAAACATTTTTTACAAGATCAGACTTAGTCTGCAGCTAAGAATCCGAATGATCAGATGTTACGTTTTTTCTGTCTTACTGTATGGCTGTGAAAGTTGGACAATGGACTCTGAAATAGAAAAAAGAATAGATGCCTTTGAGATATATATATACAGACGAATGCTAAGAATTCCATGGGTACTAGGAGTTACTAATGTTGAGGTACTTCGTCGTATGTGTAAACAAAAGAAATTACTAAGAATAATCAAAGAGAGGAAAATGCAATACTTGGGTCATGTGTTGAGAGGCGAAAGATACGAATTACTTCAAGTTATACTGGAAAGAAAAATACAGCGCAAAAGATCAGTAGGAAAACGCCAGAACTCGTGGCTGAAAGACCTGAGGAGATGGTTTGATCGGCTTATCCGCAGAAATCTTTCGCGCAGCAGTTTCCAAAACTACAATTGCCATTTGGATCGCCAACCTTCGAAAGGAGAAGGCGCCATGAGACGAAGTTACAAAAACTGGAAGACCTTAATCTCTACTAGTATGGCATTACTGCCAGCTGTCCATGTTCTTCTTGCCCACAGTCTGTCTTACACAGTCAAACTCATAGAGTCTAACTTACTTTTCGTCTCTTAATCATTTCTCTTACTGTAACAAAATGTACACCTGTCTCTCTTTCCATTCTGTTCCTTATTACTATCCATCCGTTGCACTCTAACATCGTATGTTTTAGAGTGTTCGAGTGTACACAGTATAAGCCTCCATCCATGTCACCGTTTCTGAGTCTAGAGAGGAAACGCCCGTGTTCTGTGAGTACCTGTATAATGAAATAATCTACTCGTCTCTGACTACAGTCCACCAATCTCTTATGTTCGGGATCAGCATCTTCTTTCGCTGTGCCACATCAATTCAACTTTCGGTTTCCTGTCTTCTCTCGGCCATATTAATGTCCTAGTCTCATCTCTCAGTGATGGCACACAAGGCTGCCGCGGAAGCAGTACTGTAGGCATATGCCACTTACAACAGACCTATACTGTTCACTGGTGTCATGAACTTCTTGTTGACCGTTATCTCTATCACCCACTCCAGACTGATGCCACGTAGAGGACAATCGACTGCACAACATCGTGTAAAGCTCTTCTCCTTTCGGACTTGGGTCCCCCAATGTTGGGCATAACCCTCCCCAACGCAACTGTACTATTCGCTGCCTTCCAGGTCATCTACCGAACGTGCTCCCACCCCTTTACATTCTAGTGCAACTTCAATCTCAGCTACTTTACGTGTTTCTTGTGTGTTTCCCCGCACATTGTAGTTCCACACTGTGCCAATTTCTTTTTACCTTCAGAATGATGACTCCGGTTTTCTCTGTCGCAATTTTTAGTCCTCGCTATGTTATTCGTTCGCTCGCACTACTAGCACAGCGAGGTTATAAGCAAATGCGAAGGGGTTGTACCTTCTTCATATTCATAGTTAATAGAACCGTCATATGTCAGGTTCCATAGCGGTGGGATCAGGATGGATCCCTGAGGAACCCCGGCCATCACGTCGACGATCGTGTCCTTCTCTATCATAATTCTTCTCTCGGACAGATACTTCGCTACCTTATTAATCAGTTAACCAGGATATTCTCTCTCCTTCATTACCCTTATTACCTCGTCTTACTGCAGCATATTGCGCATTACTAACAACGAACAACAGCGGGGCCGCCTAGCAGTGCTCGTCCCATCTGTTGCGAAATTCGTCGATTGCATCAATCGTGCTTTTCACTTTGTAAAAAACATATTGCCCCGAAGATAGACCTTCTGATCTCTCAATCATGTCGTCGATACGTCCTCGCAGCATGCTTTGGCACAGCTTACAAAAACACGGACGGATGCAGATAAAACTATAATTTTCCCCAGTTTTGGAGAGCAGTATCAACCCTAGTTCTCCAAGGTCATCAAACGCCTTGATTACCATATGACCTTGAACCTAGTTGATTATTAATTTTACTGAAAGTTTCTTCTTCTTTTTCTTATGGTGCCTATCTGTTCCGGGTATGGCGATCAGCATAGCTATCCTAACTTTACTTGCAGCTATTCAGGATAGTCCGATTGTAGACGTATTGAACCACTTCCTTAGGTTTTGAAGCCAAGATATTCTTCTTCTCCCTGTCGTCTCTTTTCAAATACCTTCCACTGAAGAATGAGTTTAACTGAAGTTGAACAGAACAATATAGTGACCAAAGTGATTGATTTAATATTTCTTTTAATTTTAGCTAACGTCATTTAGTGTATTAAGGAAGTATATTTAATTTAATTAACAATTAAGTATGTATGAAATAAGAAAGGACAAACCGTTCTATCACACATTAAAAACTTTGATGTTCTGCGTACTTTATTCTACGAATTACGATAAGATATATATGAGACGTTATATAACTGTTAGTCAGTTGATACGGTTTATGTTGTATATATCTACTATAAAGTGATCTTCTTCACTATTTAATGCTTCGAAAAAGTAAGTATACTTCATATAATTAAATATCAGTTCATCTCTCTTAAGTTATAATAAGAGAGACGAACTTATTACCTTGCAGCGAGAATGTGGTCAACTTAAATTTAACTCAACTCCAGTTTGAGTCAGTGAAACTTGCTGAACAATTGAAAGGATACAATAAATTGGAATATTACTGCAAGATCTTCTTCTTCTTTCAGTGCCTATTCGTTAGGAATATTGGCAATCATTCTGGCTATAATTATTTTATTGACTGATAATTTAAATAGATTTGTTGTTGTTGTGGAGAACCATTTCCTGAGGTTCTTCAACCATGATATTCTCCTTCTCCCAATTCCTCGCTTTCCGAATACTTTACCCTGTAGGATTACCTTCAGTAATCTGTATTTAGTGCTGTTTCTCATTATATGTCCGAGATATTCCAACTTTCTCCTTTTAATGGTATACATCACCTCTCTTTCTTTGCCCACTCTTCGTAACACGGTCTCGTTGCTTATCTTGTCTGTCCATGATATCCTTAGAATTCGCCTGTATAGCCACATCTCGAAGGCTTCAAGTTTTTTTCTCCATTGCTTCAGTTAGTGTCCAGGATTCAACTCCGTAATACAATATTGAGAAGATATAACATCGTAGGAGCCGTACTTTTATCTCCAGATTAAGATTGTGGCTTTTAAAGAGTTTGGCCATGTTATTGAATGCACTCCTAGCCTTCTCTATTCTACATTTTATTTCCTGTAAGTGATCCCATTGTTCATTTACTGTTGTTCCAAGATAGATACTGTTTTACTCGGTCCACTGGTGTATTATTGATAAGTAGTTGAGCGTCTCTAACTTTATTTTTGCTGATGATCATAAATTTAGTTTTTGTTATATTTACTTGAAGTCCAAATCTTTCACTTACTTCATTTACTTTGTTTATCAGTTGCTGTAAACTGTTCAAACTGTCTGCAAAAATAACGGTGTCGTCTGCATAACGGATGTTGTTTAGGCGTTCTCCATTTAGAAGTATTCCATGTTCGCATTTTTCCAAGGCTTCACTAAATATTTCCTCTGAATATAGATTAAATAATATAGGTGAAAGTATACAACCTTGTCTAACGCCTCGTAGAATCTGGATCATTTCCGTTGGTTGACCTCCAAAATTCGTTCTTATTGTGGCTGATTGGTTCCAGTATAAATTTTGTATTATACGCCGATCTTTATCATCCATTTGGGCTTTTGTTAGAATATCCATCATTTTTTTGGTGTTGACTGTATCAAATGCTTTTTGGTAGTCCACAAAGCAGGTGTAAATATCGCAAGTCATATCTCTGCATCTTTGAAATAATACTTGTAGACTAAACAGTGCATCTCTTGTACCTACGCCCTTCATGAATCCAAACTGTGTGTCTTGTATTCTCTCTTCGCATAGCTTGTATATTCTACGATGTATAATTTTAAGAAAAAGTTTTAATGTATGGCTCATTAGACTTATTAGCCTATATTCTCCGCACTTTTTTGCTCCCTGTTTCTTTGGTAAGGTAATAAATTCTGAAAGTAGCCAATCTTTTGGGATATTGCCTGTGTCATAGATATTATTGAAGATTTTACATAGTACTCTTAAAGATTCATCATCAAGAAGTTTAAGAAATTCAGATTGTACTCCGTCTGGTCCTGGAGCTCTACCTTCTTTTAGTGATATTATGGCTGCTCTTATTTCTGCCACTAGTATAGGTGGTCCTGTTTCCGTAGGTATTGGGGGCTGGTTCTCTCTCTCATCAAAAAATAAATTTCTTATGTAATTTTTCCAGGTATCATTGATACTCTCTTTGTCCACGATTATCTCTCCACTGCAAGATCACGGGCCATTTTTACCTTTATAACTAACAAGCTAATATTTTGCCCTTTTGCCCTTACAACAATTTGCGTTTGTGATAGTTAACAGGATAACATGGATGAAATATGTTGATTTGACGACTCTCAAACATTTATTACTAACGGATTCTTTTTTTGTTAATTCTCAATTTAGTCAAAAAAAATGTTTGTCCTACAAAATGCAAGGTTTTATCAAACAATATTTTTCTCCATTTCCAACATGTATTAAAAACAAGGTCATGGAAAATAATTACTAAACATCTGATTTTCTTTGGTTAGTTAATATTTATATATTTTGATCACAAAATATTGTGATAAAGACACCAATATTGTGGAGCAGCAGTGACAGAACAATTAACAACGTTATTTAGTACAATTATAAAACACAATAAAATCCCGGAAGAATGTAGAACGAGCGAACTAATTCTATTATTCAAAAACGGAGATAAAAACAGAGAGAAAACTACAGAGGTATAAACTTGTTAACTACTACGCTAAAACTTACAACTAAAATTTGACAAGTGCTAATAAATCAGAGGATAAGTTTAGCAGATGAACAACAGGGTTTTTGTAGTGGAAGATCGTGTACATATGCAATATTTGTTATAAAGCAAATTACTGAGAAATCACTTTTTAGAGTATAATAAACCAGCATTTCTCTGTCTGATTGACCTAAAGAAAGCGTTTGACAGAGTAAGACTCAAAGATGTAATCCATTTTCTGTATAATAGAGACAACTTACAGAACCTATAGAAATAGGCAGCGGAATAAGACAAGGGGATTTATTGAGCCATATGCTCTTCAATTTGATCATGGATGAAAACATCAAAAGCGTTAACAAAGGAAAAGGATACAGAATGGAAACAAAGAAATAAAAATACTCTGTTACGCAATATTAATAGCCCAAGCTGAAGATAGTCTGCAAAGACTAGTTTACAGATTTAACATAGGAGCATAAGAATTTAATATAGCAAACTCATCTCAGAAAACTAAAACAATAGTAGTCAGCAAAGAACCAACCAGATGTAACATAGAAATTGATGGCATCAGTATTGAACAAGTAATGGAAATAAAATACCTGGGAATTACACTGTCTAGCTATGGAGACCTGGAAAAACAAATGAGAGATCAAGTACAAAAAGTAAATAGACGGCAGAATGCCTTAATAACACTATATGGCGAAACAGACACAAAACAGAAAAAAAAATGGCATAACCACATAAGCAGAATGGAGGAGACCTGTGTCGTGAAAATAGCAAGATATAAGTCACCAATCGGTAGAAGAACTATCAAACGTACGCGCAAAAGATGGAGTGACAACCTTTCATAGAGGTATTAATCCGCCAATGAAAAGCAGAATTAGTTATAAAGAGGAAGAAGAAAAAGAAGAAGAAGAAGAAGAAGAACAAACACATTGTCCTACAAGTTTCGTGATACGTTATCCTGATCCTACGTTCAAAAGCTGTTGTAAGAATACCTAATGTAAAAATAATTATTATCAAGCTGTCTGATAGGGCATTGCATGTTGTAGGACAAATATTCTGTCGGTTACTTTAAATAATTATCTTGAAAATAAACAAGTTATAAGCCTGTAGGAAAAAATTTTTGACAATCGTTAATTCAACATATTTCATCACTGCTACCCCTGTTAGCTACCACAAACGCAAATTGTTGTAAGGAGAAAAGTTGGACATCTCGTCAAAACGAAGCTACTCACGAAAATTAGTTAGTAATAAATGGTAAAAGTAGGCCTCAGATCCCGGATTATATGGTATTTTAGTTAGAGAAATTAATATTTATATCCTTTAATTCGTCAATTGAACAGTTTATTGTGTCAAAAACAGTCAATGATATTATCAATATATATAGCAATAGTTCACATGGAAATTATTTTTTATTATGTTTCTTGATTTTATTTTTCAAAGTTCGTCTAGCTCAATATTTTCTACTATTATTTTATAAATTCTCCATTTATTTTCTTTTGTTATTTTACTACTCCACAATAGTCCGTGTAATTGTATAGCGGCTGATCTTGCTAGGCCAATACTGGAATGTCTTTCTTGGTTACTTCCTGATTTTGATGATATTTGGACTTCCAAGTATTTGAAAATAGCTTATTTTATGGTTACCATTTTAAATTGTAGGCACTGGTTTTCTCCCTGCATTAAAGTACTTGGTTTTTTTGTATATTATAGTAATGTTCCACTTGGTGTGCTCCTCTTTCAGTTTTCCAAATATATATATATATATATATATATATATATTATATATATATATAATATATATATATATATATATATAAGAAAAAAGAAGAAGTACTTGTGACTCGTTTGAAAAAAATATATAACTGTTTTGGATGGGTTGGAGTCAATAAAAGGGCTATTGGTTAACTATTTATTATCTCGAGCTTTCAATTGTGTTTACAATTATTATTATCAAGAGCTGCTAAAAAAGACAAAATATCTTACAAAGTTGAACTAGAAAGAAAAACATTTTTGTTAACTCGCCAAATAAAATTAGTTTGGTAAATAAAAATGGGGGGAGGGCCTGCGTAGCGCAAGCGGTAGGATGCTTGACTCGCAAGCCGGTGGTCCGGGGTTCGAATCCCACCGCCGGCAAGAACATCTAGACATTTTAAAAATGTCTATAGGCCCCAGGTCGACTCAGCCTGAATAAAAATGAGTACCTTGGGTAAAACCAGGGGTAATAATAGACGGTTGAAGCGTAGCACTGGCCATGTTACCTTCCTTGTATACCGTAGGCCCTAGATATAGCAGACTACCCTGCTATACTCCCAAAGCCGCGACAGCGGTATAAAACGGGAGACTATTATATTAAATAAAAATTGCTGCTAATAGGTACATCTAAAAAATAATTAATATAAAAATGTCCTAATCTAATAAATGCTTCTCTGAAAATTTTAGTATACTTTTGAAAACATTTTCTTAACACAAAAACAATTGAATTATAAATAAGTTAAAATAGCAACCAAATACAAATAAGCCTCAATGTCATAAATGCCAACTTAAAATTTTTATTTTTGACAATTATATTGAAAAATAAAATTTTGTTTAAAAATTCTTTTTTGTTTAGTAACAAAAAAGAAGAAGATTTATTCACTATTGATAGATGTCTAAAAAAATGTAACAGATATATGGAAAATTAAATCAAAATGTGATATTTTACAAGTTTTATACATACATTATAAAGAAATAATATAATTATAAATTTTGCTTAGATTTTGAATTTCTGATCTTTTGTTTTAAACTATTATCACTTTTGCTAATACAAACCATTTCCAAAAAAGTCCTTTTGAATTTATTACTTTCACTACATAAAATTTTAATGTTATCAAAATCCATAATATGGTCTTTATCGATTACATGTTCTGCCAAACACAAAATGGTTTTTAATTCTGCAATCACTTTTGTGAGAAATAATGCGATTTGAGAGATTTCTTCCGGTCTCACCAACATATTCAGCTTCACACTGAGTACAACTAATGCTGTATACTACATTCGTTTTTTCAAATTTGTCTATAGGGTATTTAGTTTTAGAATATAAAGATGAAATAGTTTTGATGTTCTTTGTTACTATTTTTATATTGTCAATAACCTTTAGTGTTTGTATTAATTTAGGTGTTAATGATGGTATAAAAGGTAGTGAATGATAATAGATGTTCTGATTGTTAGATACAATGTTTTGAGATTTAGCAAAAAATGGTGTTAAGTTATTTATATTAACAATATAGAAAAAAGCATCCTATGTAGCATATCTGGAGGATAAGAGTTTTCAATTAAAATATTTTTTAACAATTGAAGATCTTCTTGTAGATAATCTGGATGAAAAAGCTTTAAAACATGTTCTTGTAATCCTGTTATAAGGTTAACACTTATAATTTGGCATTAACACTTATAATTATAATACTTTGGCACTTCCTAAACACAAAAATTTATGAAACAGTCAACATTTTCAACAGTCATAATCAACATATACAATTTACAGTTGAGGAAAAGGTAGATAATTCTCTACCATTCCTTGACATGAGAATTGTAAGAAATACAGACAATATGTTAAAAACCAGATGGTTCAGAAAACCCATATGTAGTAATAGATTTATAAGCAAGCTATTACTCTCATCATCCAAATAAGATGAAAATGTACCTGAAGTACATTGTTTAGAATCTCTTGTCTTCGGTTGGGATGCCCATATATATGCAATTTTTTCTCTGTACCAAGAGTGCGTCATTCAGATATAATTTAAGGGGTGTATGTGCTGTGTAGCAGCCTTGCTTTAGACCCTTGCTAATAGGAATTTCTTTGAATAATTTGTTGCCAGTTTGCCGTAATATTTTTTTTGTCAACTGTTATACTGCTTGTATACATTTTATTGTTTATTCCTTATATTTCCAGTGCTACACAAAAGTGGCAATCGTACATTATTGTAGGCTTTTGTGAGATATATAAAGACTATACGAGTTAAAAGGTTGTGGGCTATTCTTTTTTCAATAATCTACTTTAGAGAAAATATGCTGTCTATACATGATCTGCCTGCACCAAAGCAATTTCTTAAGCTAAAGGTCAAAAGCTGATTGAAAACAAATCAGATATTTAAAACAGCAAAATGGCTGTCTGCTGGTAAATTGGTATACAGAATTTATTATTTTTTAGCCGATATTGGTCTAAATTTTAGTCAAGACTTATTTATAATGGTCACAGGTAATGCAATTATGATCGTTGAGGTAATTTTTCCTTTTTATAACGAAGAATGGTCGAAACTTTTATATGATGTCACTCAGTACACAGTTTTTGGAGAACCTCATAATCTGAAGGAAAAAACAAAATTTTATAATAAAATATCACTTATTTTTAAAATTTATTGTATCGTTGGAGGATTTATGTATTCACCCACTGGTAAGTTTACTTTTAGAGATTAATACAAGATACTTCTACAAGTATACTCTGAGATAGCGCG
>NW_027312366.1:0-31389 GCF_040954645.1 Diabrotica undecimpunctata | reverse complement strand
GCGCTATCTCAGAGTAAATGCACACTGGGAGAACTTTACAAAATACATACAAAATGAAATAAACAACATAAAAGATATTACTCTTAATGACATAGATAAAGACCTAGATACCTTTATATCAATAATTAAAAAAGCAGCAGAAAATCATATTGGAAAAACAAAAACACTAAAATATCATAAACCTTTACCATGGTGGACCACAGAATGCAAAGAAGCAGTAAAAACGTATAAAAGAGCCTTCAATAGGTATAATCATCACAAAACTAGTGAAAATATGGTAGAATACAAAAAACGTCGAGCAGAAGCTAGATATATTCTCAAAAAATGCAGGAAAACATCATGGCAAAAATTCGTTGCAAGTATAAATAGTTCTACCCCAGCAAGTAAAGTGTGGCAAAATATAAGGAAAATATCTGGAAAAAAAATGTTCAAATAAAATACCTTTCCTGGCAAAAGATAACAAAATTATAAGCGACCGAAAAGAAATTGCGGAGCTATTCGCCGGTGAATTTGAGTCAAATTCAAGTAACGATAACTATTCACCGGAATTTAAGCTCAAGAAACAAAGCATAGAAAAAACGAAGTTGGAATACTACTCTCAAGATGATAATATATTAAATGTGCCAATTACAATGCAAGAACTAAGGGATGCCCTAATGTCAACTAAAAACTCCGCTCCAGGTCCAGACGGCATACCATTAATTTTTTTGTTAAACCTACCAGAAAGTGGAATGTCTTGGCTACTAAAATTATACAATTTTATATGGACAAATCAGGTCTTTCCATCTGTATGGTCGGACAGCATTATAATTCCTCTGCTCAAGCCCAACAAAGACAGAACAAAGGTAGACTCGTACCGTCCTATATCACTCACTAATGTATCCTGCAAAGTTCTAGAAAAAATTATAAACAAAAGACTATTGTGGTACTTAGAACAAGAAAAACATTTAATTCCACAGCAAAGTGGCTTCCATCAAAATAGATCATGCGTAGATAATCTATTAGATTTAGAATCAGAGATACACGAGGGTTTTGCAACTAATCAAGAAACCATCGCAATGTTTTTCGATATTACCAAGGCGTACGATACAGTTTGGAGGTTTAACATTATATCAAAATTACACAATTGGGGAATCAGGGGTAATATGCTAAGATTCATAGAAAACTTTCTTCAGTCAAGAGCTTTCTCTGTGCGCGCCGATAATTCCACTTCAACAAAAAGAATTCAGGAAAACGGAACACCTCAGGGATCAGTTATGAGCCCAACTCTCTTTCTTGTCGCTATCAACGATATACTGGATCATTGCTCCCCGCTAGTTAAGGGAAGACTATATGCCGATGATCTGGTTCTATTTGCAAAGGGCAAGAATATAAAAATGGTTCAAAAACACTTACAAGAATCCATTTACAAACTAGAGATATGGTCTACATCAGTAGGTGTACAATTCTCCACACTAAAAACAAGATGCATGATTTTCTCAAGAAGACACCGGATGCAAAGAACTACACTAAAGCTTGTGGCAAGCCGCTGGCATTCTCAGACAAAATTAATTTTCTCGGAATGGTATTCGACCAAAAACTAACATGGAAACATCATATTTCAGAAATAAAAAAGTCTTGCCAAAGTGGATTAAACGTAATGAAAACATTATCAAATAAAAAATGGGGAACCGACGAAACCACATTATTAAATATTTATAAGTCACTTGTTAGATCAAAAATAACACCTCCTAACAGAATGTGGAAAATATACAGTCAACAGACAAAATAACAATATTTCCAACAATTTAAAAACAGTATTAGGTGAACATTTAAACATCAAAGACTTAATTAATTTTCTTAAAGATACATCTTTATATAATTTAATCTAATGTAAAAACTAATGTCGCTAATGACCCAAATGGTTGAAGCGACTATTTTCTTTGTAAATAAAAAAAAAAAATGTATAAATTTAAAATGTTTATTAATTCAGTTTGTTATTTTCCTTTAATATTGAAAGAAAGTTGTATGCTAATGAAAGTCTCGAAATAATTTATTTATCCACTTTCGTTCAAAAACATCGAATACCTGAGCTGTCACGAAACTAATTATAAATAATGTTCTGAATTTATTAAAAAATTTTACCAATAGATACAAGGTCGGGTAAAATTAAAAGAAAATTAAACACTGTTAATTAAAATATGTACCAATTTTATGCGGGATTATATTGAATAAAATTTATTCCCAGTATATCATAAGTAAAAACGAGATATTTGCGTATGTTTGTATTTACAATGATACGGGGCTTATATTATTGAGGTTACGTATTATAACTGTATATGGGTGAGTAGACTAACTATACCGAATTAACGTAGCAATCAGAAATATTATAAAAATCTTAACTGCTTCAGAGAAATCTCGAATATTTTCCCAAAATGAATCATACTGAAATCACCCAGGGGTCTATAGGAGAAGAGTGCTTAAAGACTCTAGATGTAACACCGTATTTGTACCAAAACTTGGTAAATCTATTAAACAAAGGTGTGAGAAGTCCGAGGAAGTGACATACTGTAGATCGAAACGGCAAAGGAAATAAAAATCGGTGTAACGGGCAACAGTCTCACAGGTAATGCTCTGAAGCCGAATATGGTTTTAAATGAAATTCTTTTCCATCAGAAATCTTGCCAATAAAAAGGTAATTATTGCGAAAAAATCTGAACAAGTAGACGAGACTCTCCAGTCTCAGTAAAGGCAGGCCGGGCTGAAAAAGGACAAAAAAATTTTCTTTGGGAAACCTTCAATGAGCTAGTAAAAAAATTGTATATGGTCATTGGTGATCGTAGTACTGTATACCAAACATAGGCCAAAATAAATTATTTTTGACCAGGCTCATGAGGCCTAAAAAAAATTTTTTGTGCTTTATTTTTGGGGCAGGCTAGTGTCTCATTTTTGGTGGTTTTCACCATGGTCTAAAGAAACCAACCGGCCTCCAGAACTAAAAATGTAAAATGGGGTAAAAAATGCATATTTCCTAGCATTTATGTGCTGTGCAGCACTTTCCGCACGAAACGTTCTTTACATTGAAATCATTTTGTTTTTTTGTTACTTAGTGAAAAATTCTTCTAATAATTAAAATTAGAAGAATTTTTCACTAAGTAACAAAAAAAACAAAATTTGTTTAATTTACTAATGTTTGTATTTAGAGAACGATTTCCGAATTGGAAATTGAAACATCAATAAACGTACTCAAAATTGAAATAATGTGTAGATATTTATTATTATTCCGTATATTCATTCAACTCAGAACTCACTACGAGGAGCGCGTTCCATACACCCACCCTTCTTTGCTCAACATTTCTACTAGGTCACTACTTGCAGTATAGTATTGACATTTACTTTCAAATATCGGCAAATTCTTTCTTGCATCTAGTTATATGCCATCTCTAGATTCTTCATCACACACTTTTATTTTCAAGATTTAGAAATTGTTTCACCATATCCCATAATTCCTCGTCGGCCAAAGGCTGTGGTAGAGGAGGGTCTATTTTAGTACTATTCATCTAGTCTATGAGATCTATGTAATATTCTGCATTAAAATTTATTTGGAATACGAATTCAAATGGATTTTGAAAATGCGATTTTTTATACCAGCTTTCCTACATTTTAAAATTTCTGACAGCAACCTCTCTTATATGTCGACGTGAATATGATACATAGAAAAAGATTTAATAATTTTTTAATAAAAGAATTAATATTTGATTTTTGACATGTATTTGCAGCAATTTTTATTAACGAAACTAATTTTATTTGGTTAGTTAACAAAAAATGTTTTTCTTTATAGTTCAACTTTGTAAGATATTTTGTCTTTTTTAGCAGCTCTTGATAAGATGTAAACACAATTGAAAGCTCGAGATATTAAATAGTTAACCAATAGCCCCTTTTATTGACTCCAACCCATCAAAAACATTTATATATATATATATATATATATATATATATATATATATATATATATATATATATATAATATATATAATATAAAATATATATACAAAAGGAACATTTATATTCCCGATAGAGAAAGAGAGAGAAAATATATCTTCTGTCTCTCTCTTACTCATATCTTACATTGTAATGATTTCACCGATTCACTCCCGTGCAAATTTCCAACGTCGACGGCGCGTATAGAAGTATAACTTCAATAATGCATTCGTTCCAATCACTAAATAAACTAAATACGCATGGATATTTAGCGTAAAACGAAGAAACCAATAAATTTTATTAGAAACAACATCTAGAGGTACAACAGGTGATAAAACACGTATTTTAAGAATTTCGTAGAAAGTTTACCCGATGAGATCTTTAAAACCAGTGATACATACACCTACTCCTAAAAAAATTGGTTTAAAAATATCTATTACAAAATTATTACACCAAAAGTTACTTTTTTTTATTTGTACACCACACCAATGTTGCTTCAAATTATTAATATAATTTAGCTTGTAGTCCTTTAAATAACAGTAAATAAAAACATATTTTAATTTAAATTCGGTTTATTGCGGAAATACAAACTAATTACGTAAAAAATGATCAATTTGAACTTTGAAGGTTAAAACCAAACACCAATGAACGCAGCGTAGAAAATAAGATCAATCAAATGGAAAGGTGAGTACTCTTTAATTACTTTCTGCTACAAATTTTAATGACCCACAAAACTTAAGAAATAGAACACAAACAAAGATAGCGAAAGCTATATATTTTTTAAAATTTGTTAAAAATATCACTAATTTAATTTCCTTATGAAATTTAAAATAATAATTATCAAACAAATTTACTGTAGAGTATCATCAAATAACCGAAAATGTGTCAAAATTTAACAATAAAGAGCCGTTTTGGGTGTATCGATGGCAGCTCAAGAAGGATTTTGTCCTCCCTAAATATTCCTTATAGTTAAATACTAAAAACTTTTGTTTCTACAAAACTTATCATAATCTATTATCACTGCAGCTATTTCCGTTGACTGCATTTTTCAATTGATGTATTTTTTTAATAGCATTAAGCAAATAGCAGTAATGGATGGGTACAAAAAACAAACAATAAATAAAACGTTAATCAAAAATTAGTACATGGATATAACTTGGATAAATTTTTTCGGGTACACCCCGCTCGCACGCAACCGAAACCCAACCGCTAGCCCATCCGCTTTTGTGCCATTGGATGTTTTTTACGACGTTGTGTGCGTCGTTCGACGCATAAGTGCCCATAGTTGCGGTTGCGTGCGGCTGGGATTGCGGTGCGCTTGCGGTGCGCTTGCGGACTGTTTGGGTGTACCCAAAAAGTGTATATCCATCTACTAAAACTTCATAAGAAAGCCATTAAATTAGTCTTTTCACCACCAAAGAAAAAACCCAGCACTTTCTGTGGATAAATTTCTGTAAGAAATGTATCCAGGTATTGCTACGCCACTGGTAGCAACTAACTTACAATTCTTAACTTCTACCTAGGTAAATTTTCATGAAAGTCGAAAATGTATTTAAAAGATATGTTTACCTGTAGATTAACTTTCTCCGACCAATTCCAAAAATTTCTCTGTTGGACAAGAATTCAGAAGGTCGGTTTTTACCTACCTCTGTATAGAAATATCGAAGTTGTCCCCCGCCGCTCGAAAATCCCTTGCAATAGTCAAGTATTGAAAATCGGAATTTTAAGTCAGTATAATATTGTACCCCAGCTTAGCTGCTCACTCGCATATTAGTTAGTTTTTAGTTTCGAATTCGATATAATTCGACGCATTTTTGGTTTAAGAGTTTTTAGACTATCGCGTAATCAGTAAGTATCAAATTGTATCCCAGCTGAGCTGTTCGCTTCTTATTTTTAGAGTTTTATCTCGCGCATTGTAGTTATCGTTACATACCTTAGAGTTAAAAGCTGAACGCTCATTGGTTATCAAGTTTATTTATATATAAGAAAACGTCCTTAGTTGAAGTGATAGTTAGTAGTAATATTTAATCTGTATCAGTGCTTGTGTTTGCAGTCTGTCGTGGACTAGTGTATAGACAGTGATAGGGGCTACTTCAATAAAGAACTTGCGCTTAAACTTTGGCTAGATATTAGCTTAGTTGTAGTAAGATTCAATTATTAAATTACGTATTTTTTGAACTGCTTGTGTTCTTATTTCCCACGCCAGTGGGTGGTCCTTCGGATTGGAAGTAATTACAAGACTTAGTACACTCTAAATGGTAGCAATATCGCCATACTAATTTGTTGAACAAATGTCCGTTTAATTCTACCATTCTGCTCGATTACATATACAGGCAAGATATCAACAAAGATAATCAAGCACATAAAAAAGAAAGGACTACCAGCTTTTCGAACAAACAACAACTTAAGCAAATATATTAAGAGCAACAAAAGCCAAAAGGAAAAGCACTTAAACAGTAGTGTATACAAACTTAAATGTGGCGACTTCCCAAAAACTAATATCGGTCAAACTGGTAGAACCATTACCAAATATATAGCACAACACAAAAGGGCTTTAAATGATAGAAAAACAGATTCTACCTACGTACTTCCTAGATCATAATCATTATTTTCTTGACCAATTTGTCTTCTACTTTTGTAATAACAGCATTGTTTGTATTGTTTTATTGAAGCATCGTTTTAAAAAATGTAAGTGTCAAACTAAATGATTTATAGTTACACATTATTCGAACTGCTCTCTTTAGAATAACCACGCGCTATCTCAGAGTTAGTTGCAAGCGGATAAAGAAAAGTGGATGGTAACAAAATGTTAGAAAATAGAACAACTTCGGGAAAGATATGATACTTTGATTGACAAGAAAGTAAAAGAAATGACAGACAAATACAGAATAAGGTATAAAATGACCTTATGAAATAATAATAGCTATATAATCACAGACACAGAGGACAAACTTACAACATGGAAAAAATATGATCCATAGAAAACCATATGAATACGTTCAAATGTCCAGAAATACCTACGGAAGAAGTTGTTCATGCAATATAATATGTAATAGGGAGTATTCTATACGCTAAGGCCATTTCTTGCATCCGAAGGTCCAGCGTTTTATGTAGAAGCAATCGTCAAGTTTTAAATCTCTGGACTTCATTTTATCTTCGACATCATCTCTTCAGGACCGTCTTGTTCTACCTCGTCTTCTTCTAGTGAATGGAGTCCGTTTTCTATCATTTTGGCCATCTATTTTCAGGCATTCTTTTCTGGTGACCTATAAGAGTTTAGTATTTTCGCTTCAATTGTGTCTATTGTAGCATAATATTTTCCCTTAAAAATTAAATATTAAATATATTAAAATTTATTTGATACATCCATAGCTGATTGCGTGATAGCGAAACAAAAACTATTTCTTCGCAAGGTTTTTGTCAAGTCAGCTGAAATTAGTTATTGGAGAAATATCAGCTGATACTGGGCATGATTAGATTGTGATTGCGACAAAGTTTTGTAATAAGCTCAAACCTAGTAAACCAATTATCACAAGTAAGGTTTCTTCCAGTACCCGATATTGGACTAATTAATATCTCGACAATACTAACTGGATCATTTTTTAAATGAAAGGGTCCCTCTGGTTGTAAACCAACAGATGGTTCTAGATTTAATGTATATCTAGTTTTGCATCAACTAAGGCAAAGATTTTTAATCCATATTTGTTCGGTTTGGAAGGAATATACTGTTTAAAAGCCGCATCTTTCCCGATATGCCTCAAGTTTTTCATCAATAGTGCCATACTCGCTAATTGTGTAGGCATTTTTGCAATTGTTTACAAAACTTGTTAACAGTTGTCTTATAGGCGCTAGCTTATCAGAAAATTTTCTTTCGTATCGAGTTTCTATATCATCAAATCTAAGATGTCAAACAAAAATAAAAAACGATGCTGCGACATGGTTAACCAAAACATTTCAACCCCGCTGTCATTTCGCTTCCAACACAACTCTTCTGTGCTTAACCGATTACTTTTCAAATACCCAGCTAAATAGAGCAATTCTTGTAAAGCTCTTATTTCGATTACATCAATATTTTTAGCAGAATGGGCTCTGTTATACATCTTTTTCATTTGATCTATATATTTGTTCGAACTTTCAACAATAATGTTTAAAATATCTTCGGAAAAAACAAATTCCAACAATCAATTATGGATTTGGCATTCTTACCATATGCTTTTACACCCGGTAAGTGAAAAACTTGATTAAATTGGCGAGTTCTTACCATTTGGGCACTGGGCACTCTGGGCAGTGTTTTTTCCAGACATCTTTGCCTATACAAGTAGCAATCCGTGAAACTTTTGCTAGTATTACATCCAATTCGCAATAATCGCCATCACCCTCTTATTCAGTATCTGAATCTGAAAGATATTCCTCTATGTTATCTACTTCATCCTCTAATTCAATGTCATCAAAATGTTGCTCTGTGTCAGTTTCTACCTCCTCAAGTAATTGAAGTAGACGACTTTGCTCCTTTTTATAACTCATTGTGTTAAAAATAATAAATTTGATTAAGCAAAATATAAAATAATACATGTTTACATAATAAAATACATAATATCAGCAAAATTACTCAGCCGTTGTAAAATAAATTCCAAGAAGCGAAAATAACACAACAGTCACTTGAGATACTTAAGTGGTGTCGCACTTAAATCTAATGAACCCAAATAGGCTATGACAATAAAAATAAAAATCTGGCAAAAGTTCTCTGGTCGACGGTCGATGCAATAATAAATATTATTAAGGTACCAAAAGCACGAAGTTCATAGTTTAAACCCCATTCTTTTTATACCGTCTAGTACGTAGCTTGGGTCTGAGAGACTTGGCGCCACTGCTGCAGGGTTAATTAAATGTGTGTGGTGAGAAGATGGTGATTTGAGGATAAGATGTAGTATGGCAATCTTTTCCATGTGAATTAATTGCCATTGGGTGTAGGAATATAATAACGGATTGTTCCTCATAGGCGAACTTCTCTTTTAGTTTTTTAAGCGTGTAGTCTATATCGCTGTCGTCTGCATCTAGAATAGCTTGGTCGTTAGCAAAATTCACGTATAACCTCTCTTCTTCAATTGGGGTGCTCATATTGAAAAACTTTCTTCTCCAGACTGAGAGTACCTCATTAAAATGTATTTTGAAGGGTGTAGGTGCTATTCAGCAGCCTTGCTTTAGACACTTTCTAACAGGAATTTCTTTAGTTAATTTGTTTCCAGTTTTATTGTTTTTGTTAAGCTATTGTGCTGTATTTATATTTTTTTTTTGTTTATTTCTTGTTTTTCCATTGCTACTCAGAATATTGTAAGTGGTACACTATCATATGCCTTTTTCAGATCTATAAACACTGTGGCTGTAGTTGTGCGATTTTTTTTTCAATAACGTGCTTTAGAAAAAATATACTGTCTTCACAGGACCTGTCTGGAAACATTTATCGTGAACTAACTGTTTAAATAATAAAAACTAGTTTTTCATCTTCATCTGCCTTCGCCCAACTCTAGTAAGGACCAAGCTTAAAGCACAGCTTTTACGCGCTATCTCAGAGTACATATAAAATTGAATAAAAAAACTATTTAGAAAAGTGTATCAAAACGTAGACTATCTGAATTTTCTCAGATAACACTCACTAATTTATTGTTTTTTACTTCTTGGTGGAATAGATTAGGTAAAAAATTAGAACGTCGTAAATTAATTCACATCGTTACAGTTACATTTGATATTTTTATCTAATTTGCATAAAAAGTCATCGATTTTTTACGTAACTTAATAGTTTCGATCATCAATGGAAGAGACCGATCTGTTAGAAATTTATTTCATAATACGAATTCATTCTATCACTGGGAAATTTCACAAAGAGTGTCTCATTAATTCGTGGAGAAAAAATATGGGCGAGGTATGGCGAGGTGTATGCGCATATTATTTATTCATAATTATTTGTACATGTACACACAAAGAGCTGACACAGTTATGGGAAAGTTTTAATACCCACAATCAAAATTAACAAAGTTTAAAAAAAAACGTCCACCATGTAGCTACTTTCATACAAAAAGAGTAATAAAATATATCAAGCAGAATATTAAACGGGTAAATTTTTTACAGGGAGTCCACAAAATAACTTTAAATTAGATAATTTAGAATTCCAAAAAGTCTATCGTATATGGACTGATTAAAACTAGAGCATATTGATTTCAATGACCTTTTTTTAAAAGTATATCTATTTTTTTTTTTTTATTTTTTTTTTTATTTAAACAAATATACCCGCATCAACCACTAAGGGTTATTAGCGGGGGGACATACACAAACAGTAAGATACATATTGTTACATAAAAAAATATTTTTTACAATCTGGTATATAGTTTAGTCATTTTAAGATAACTTAATAAACACTGTAAATTTGACGTTAGTATACTTTTAAAATTACCACTAAGGGCACACGCGATTCTTTCGTTCTGGTACACTGGACACTCAACATTTATATGTTTCACTGACAACTGAGTGTTGCACTTGGTACACATCGGAGCAGCCTCCTGGTTGAAGATATGCTTGTGTGTAAGGAAAGTATGTCCTATTCGGAGTCGGTTGATGATGACTTGGTCTTTTCTATTATTTGGTACGATGAGTTTGGTTCCTACTTGACTTAGACATTCTTTGATTTTGTTAACAGTGTGATCCCAAGTAGTTTTCCACGCTCTGTAACGTGGGCTTTGATATTTAATAGCAATACTGTGGTCGGTGGTTGCATTGCTTGCCAGAGAGTCCACTTCCTCATTACTACTTATTCCCATATTGGAAGGTACCCAGATAAAGGATAACTATTTATTGTTGAGAACTTGATTCTTGGACTGTTGAGAAGCAGTTTCTTCTTCAATCTGGTAATATTGTTTTTTAAAGTTTTATTTTGTATTTGAGAATATATAAAGTTTAAAATTTCTTTTATTTCTTGGCTTTCATTTGAATAATTCTTAACAATGAGTTCAGGATGTTTTGAGTGAAAGGAATTTGCCAGAAAATCACATATTTCATGAAAAGTAAGTGTAAAGGAGGGGTTTCTATTTGCAATTTTTTCTTTAATTTTTTAGGCTTTTTCTTAGGTTTTTGAGTATCGGGAGAAGGTAGGTCATTTTCAAGAATTTCAGGAGAGGATATTTGTCTTTTAGTTGCAGGCGTAATTGCAGTGGTTTTTCTATCGCTTTTAATTACTAAGGAATTATCTTGGAATATTTTTGGTTGATTTAAAATTTGTAATTCATTGTTTGTTTATAAGGAAGTGGTTTGGTCCTTTGTAGCTGATGCGTGATTTTGTATGGTATTGGGTTCTGGTTCCATTAATATTTTGGTATCTTCTTGGTATTGGTTTCGTGGTTGATCTTGTAGCTGATTATATTTTTCATTGGTAGAGTTATGTATATTCACGTGGTGGTCAGTTTCCATTTGATTAATTGAGTTGCTTGATGATGATAAAGAAGGACAGTCAGAATCGTGATGTCCGACAATTTTGCATCTGAAGCAGTTTAAACCATCTATGGAAATGTATAGTCAATATGATGTATTGTCGAAGGAGATTAGAAATAAGTCAAGAATTGATGCATTTTCTAAAGAACTTATGAATATTTGCCTCCTAAAGCTGAGTACGTGGCTGTATTCTGAGTCTTTTTCTGAGGCGGATTTTATACCCATAGTTTTTAAGTGCTCTTCAATTATGCTATTAGGTATAGTAGGACATACATTAGATATTATGAGTCTCTGGGCAGGGATTATAAGTCTTCTTACTTCAATCTAGTTACCATCAATATTTATATATTTGTGAAAGCTAAGAAATTTATCAACTACATATTTAGAGGAGAGGTAGATGCAGATGCGGTTGTTTGATATTTTGAATGTCCAAACAACATTTTTGGGCTTTTATTCCTTGTATGGTTGAAAGTATAATACCTTGGTCTTTTGAAGGATATTTAAAACTGTTTATTACATTGGAGTAAGATATATGTGACGTAGTGGGTATATTTCGTGAGGTAGTAGCTGATTCCGGTTCATCCATCTTCCCGCTGAGAATTTACGTACATTGGCACAGAGGATCTCAAGCCGGACCTGGCCACTTAATAAAATTGAACAGCAGCCTAGCCTAATTACTTGTTAGAAGCAAGAACCAGCAAAAAGTTGTTGTCGATAATCGATAAGTTGAATTGAAATCGATAAAATATTTTGCCTTTTAAACTTCTGATTTTAAGGTTATTAATAATGCAGTTTTGTACTCACAGAATTCTACGATTTTCAGTACACTGTCACATTTAACTTTAAGTTGCAAACAGTATAAAAATTAAATTATATTTTTAATTTTAACTACCAGTAATTAACAAATTTGTCAGAACCGATATAAAGCTGTATGATCTGCTAGATATCGGGGCCGGATTGTATATCTATTATAATTGGCAGTAGTATGGCAATTATAAAATTGGTATTTAAAAATATGCGTCGTTAATAGAAATACTCATTTTAGTGCTGTTGTTGTCAGTATATTCTTTCTTTTCTTCTTCTTCTACTTCCTCTTATTCGTCTTTTTCTTTTTCTTCTGCATTTGGTTTTTTTTTCTTTGTATAGGCTAGTCTGTATGGATCGATTTAGAAAAGCTGTTTGGAGATTCCAGTGTCGAATGTTCAATAGTCTTTAAACATTGAAAGTCTTTGTTCTTTGTTTTTTGTCCATGTAAGCTTCACCTGAATTTCTTGCTATTTTAGCCCTAAGTTTTTCACTGATCTGGCCTCTGAATTCTTTTCTCGCCAGTCTGCTTTGGTGGCGGAAACGCATTAGCAGGTAAATCGTCTATCACTGGCTTAGTATTCCGTAAAGAAACAAAACGAACTCTTCTTAAAAACACTGTAGTTTATAAGAACGTAATGCTCAGCAGTTTACATTAAAGTATTACTTAGGAGCTATACCACTACCCATCCAAAATGATAAAATAACTCAACTAACAGTCTGACACAGTGGAAAAGGGTACAAGTGCACTTGTATCTCTTCTCTTCCAAGCCCAACTTATAGTTGCATGTAGGCTAAGTAACCTGTTGCTAGAGAGCAGCACCCGTTAGACTTAGATCTCTTTACCTCCAGATAGAATAAAAGATTTCCAGTTTAGCGATACAGTTTTTCTTAATATTTACAAAAATGTCGTTTATACCCCTTTACACCTAGGGCCCTCAATTATTTTTTAAAGTAACTGTTTTACTTTGTTTAGCAATAAATCTATTATGTTTTAAAAATAAAATCCCAAGTTTACTTGATCTAAATCTACTACAATATTTTTCGTTTGCTCATTTTTCTTAGATAATAAACTGCAAAGAATGCTTTAAAAATTGCCTTCAGACTTATCAGAAAACTGTTTAGTGGGAAGTAATATAGTGGATAACTTTTTAGCAATGTTGATTTTAATTATGATTTTAATAAAGGTTTCGTTTGAATTTCCCGGATGCTGTTGTTTTGTAACTAAATTAGAATGTATTTTACCAAGAAACTAGTTTGATAATGTAAGTTTAATAATTTTATTAAGCAAACTTTTAATACGCGCTATCTCAGAGTATACGTGTTCTATAATATTCGTTAAAGTTTAATTAGTTCTGTAATATATTTATTTTTTTCTCAGAAATTATATACGATAATATTTTGTTTGCTTAAATTCTACAGTTGGAAATTATAGCTATATAAGAGCAAAAAACTAAATTAACTTTATTTACATATTTACTTTTAAACGATAGAGAGGCTGAGAGGAAAAATGGTACAAGTGTATATGATACACAAAATGTACAAACGGTACAATTTAAATAGTTTTGAGAAAATGAGAATTAAACTGTAAGTAATGGCACAAAAAGACCAAACAAAAGTTATTTTACAAAATGTACATGTACCATTTTAGTTGTTTAGAGTAAAATAGTACACGTAAATGTTACTACCACTAATAAATAAATATCTTTTATAAAAGAAATACATGTTTTTGAACATTTATTTAAAAAAGCTACATTAGATACGAAAACAAATTTATGTTACATAAAAATACATGAACAAAAAATGCATAAAAAATAACAACGATATGATATTATATAAACTTGCTAGCAACTGAGCTATGCTATAATTTTACTATTTGGGAGAGTGATTCATCGTTTAAACGCTGAATATCCCAAATTTAAATGTACACAGCGGCCCTCGATAACTACCGGTTTTCTCAATTGCAATTTGCATTTTCTCATAAGAAATTACACAATATATAAGTAGTATATTTATTTGTGCTTCTCTATAGAAAAATTGACCAGGAGTTGTCGTACAGTGTAGCCAATTCTTGTTCTCAAGTAGTAATTATGGTCATACAAAACCTATATTCTTCCACGCATCAATTATTACCGTCATAAAAATACCAAAAAACATGATTTTTTCAATAGTAAAAATTAGGCACAAAATTGTAATTAAATAAATTTTATTTATACAGATTAAACGAATTTAAAACGGAACATACGAAATCAATGTATTTCGGCTCAACTCCGCTCTAGGTGGTTGGCCAACAAAAGGTTCTCAAATGATTATATTATAAAAATCCAATACTTCAGCAGGCTGCTGGATTCGGAACTCATTCAAGAACAATTCACAACTCCACCCAAAGTAGGTTGCCTAGAATCACTGAAAAAACTAGACTAAACAAGCAGTTATTATGCTGTCAAACCACTTATCGCTTCCTTATAGGTCCAAGAGATAGAGCCGAAATTTTGAACTGATCAGTAATATGACATTTCTCTATTGGAATATATTCATTATAACTGGGTTAAGACTTTGCCTTACAGGCGGACGCCCCCTCGTGGTACAGGGGGGTGGCTATACAGGGATGAAGTTGAAATTTTTTTCGGAAAAATTAACGATTGATAATATGGCTGAAAATTTGCCCAGAGTAAAATCTTGGTATAACTAGACGAAATCCCAAAGGGCGGACGCGAGAGTGGATACATAAGGGGTAGCGGACAGGGGTGAAGTTGCAATTTTTGGGGACAAATTAACGATAAGTAATATGTCCGCCATGGCTCATTATTTAGCCCCTAAAAACTTTAAATCCAAAAGGACGGACAGCTGGGTTGGTACAGAGAGCCACAAAACGGGGTCAAATGTACCACTTGCCTGCGCATTTTTAGGTCTCGGTAAAAATTTTCAAACTGATTTTATTATGATATTTTTATACCTATTGATTTGAAAATTTGTATGCTCACTTCTGTTACTATTCTGAGAAGCGTCAAGTAGAGTTTTCCTCAAAATTTTCCAAAAAAATTTCCGTAAATGAAAATTTTCGTAATTTTTTGAGGTAAAATCCAATTTGTAGAATCCTTTCAATTTTCTGTAAGTTATACCATGATTTTTTTCCAAAAATTTTCAAACGATTTTTCCGATAAGAAAAAAAAAATTAGAAAAACTTTTCTAAAACATTTGATAAACCTCTACGTCATCGTCTGAATCTTTTATAGAATATTTTGTAGTTTTAAAATGATATTATGATAATGTTTTTTTTAAACTAAAGTCATATTTACTTTACAAATCACATTTTTTTCTTAAATACAAATATTTTACGAATTAATTTTAATTGAATAAATGTTTGATATTTGATATTTTATTAAATTAAAGTAATTTTATAATGTTAACTATTAAATATTTTTGGTATAACACAAATAGTAATTTTACTTATTTTTTATTACAATAAAAGGTTTTTAAATTTATATTGCATAAATAATGATTGTTCAGATATAAGAAAAATTTGATTTATTATTACATTAATAATCAAATACAAAATATATTATTTCTATTTATCAATAGGTAAAAGTTCAATTTGTAGAATTCCTTTAACATTTACAAATAATTATTAATAAAAATCAATTTATAGTGGAATTATCAATTTTTTAAGTTTTAAAATTTACTTTGTAGATATTTTCAATATTTTTTTTAACTTTCAAATTGATTGAATTTTTTTTCATTAGTTAATTATAATTTTACAAATTCTGTTTGGACATTAATTTTGCATCATTATTATTTTAAAATATTAAAATAATAATGATGCGCGTTCATTTAGATCAGTAATTCTAGACGCATGCGCTAAATGTAATAAGTATCAAGATGCTTTTATTCAACTTGGTGAAACTGACTTCGATTGTAATGAATTTTTTGAAACCTTAGTCACTTATATGGAACAGGACTGACGAGAACAATTCCAAAAAGAAAAGTAAACGATGTCAGATTTTTACTATTTAACCGGCAGTATAAGTTGCATGTTGTGAACGAGCCTTAAAAAAAACTAAAAATTTTCGATGCTTCAAGCTTACCACCATGTCAAGATGAATTACACCAACATCTACTGCGAGCTCATTATATTTCAAATATTTGGACAAATGCTCATAAAAAAGTACCAACAGAATTGCTTGTTGAAGAACATGGTTGGGAGTTGAAACATATAAATTCAAATGGTTTAGTGGACCTCAGATGCCAGAATCAGTTCGAGAAGTAGTGATTGAAAATGAAGCAGATAATAAAATGTGATATTATTGAAAGTGAAAGTGACGAAGATGATGAATGTGAAAACATCAATGAGAGTGAGAAAATGACGAAGTTTTTCTAAATTTTTTTTTTCTTATCGGAAAAATCGTTTGAAAATTTTTGGAAAAAAAATCATGGTATAACTGACAGAACATCGAAAGGATTCTACAAATTAGATTTTACCTTAAAAAATTAAGAAAATTTTCATTAACGGAAATTTTTTTGAAAAATTTTGAGGAAAACTCTACTTGACGCTTTTCAGAATAGTAACAGAAGTGAGCATACAGATTTCCAAATCAATCGGTATAAAAATATCATAATAAAATCAGTTTGAAAATTGTTACCGAGACCTAAAATGCGCAGGTAAGTGGTACATTTGACCCCGTTTTATGGCTCTCTGTACCATCCCAGCTGTCCGCTCCTTTTGGATTTAGAGTTTTTTAGGGGATAATAATGAGCCATGAAAATGGCGGACATATTACTTATCGTTAATTTGTCCCCACAAAAATTGCAACTTCACCCCTGTCCGCCACCCCTTATGTATCCACTCTCGCGTCCGCCCTTTGGGATTTCGTCTAGTTATACCAAGATCTTACTCTGGGCAAATGTTCAGCCATATTATCAATCGTTAATTTTTCCGAAAAAAATGACAACTTCATCCCTATATAGCCACCCCCTGTACCACGAGGGGCGTTGTAAGGCAAAGTCTTAACCCAGTTACAATGAATATATTCCAATAGAGAAATGTCGTATTACTGATCAGTTCAAAATTTCGCTCTATCTCTCCGACTATAAGGCAAGCTCCTCTTTCCTTTAAAGGAGACAGATAGTTGAACGATATTTTATACAATGTCTATCACCGGGTATGGATTTATTTTTGTCCAAGTTTATATTGGTCCACTATTTCAAACTGCAGTTCAAACAGACATATATTAAATTGTATGTTCCGTTTTAAATTGGTTCAATCTGTATGTTCCGTTTCGTTACATATTTAAATTTATAAATAAAAATCGATATTTTAAAACAATATTTTCAATCGGTTGGTAACTTTGAAATTAGCAACGGAACTCCGTTTCAATTCCAACCCATAGAAAGCCGTAAAATTGTTCATTAACATTGGCGTTTCTGAGGGTAGTGCATGTGTTGCATTTTGTGAATATATTTTATGCGATTAGTTTGTGTTATTGATAAAACGTGTTATTGATAATACGAGTGTTATAGTTTTTCGTTTTATAGTAAATTTTAGTTATATTCTGTGATTAGTTAGTTTGAGTTTTATTGGAGGGGGACGAAAAACCGAGTTGTTCCAAGAGAAGAAAGCAGAATTCTGATGTTGATTCTAAAAGTGAAAAGCCACAAAAGAGACGGAAAATGTTAACGTCCGAAGAGAAGGTAATGATACGAAACGTTCATAAAGGAATTGTCGGCAGAAAAATGGCATTAAATGTTAGTCAAGCGGTCGAGATTTGTAGCAGTTTAACAAAAGTATCCGTTAGCTGTATTTATCGTGTACTTAAAAATACATCGGAAAATAAAAAGCAAGAAAGAAAAGGTAAAACTAGAGTAGGAAAAGCATTGTTTTGGATGACGAGACAAGGAGTATTATACGTCGAAAAATTTATTTTATTTTCGGAGTGAAATTCCAACACTAAAAAATATTTCTCAAGAGCTCGAAAACGATGACTCCTTACCCAAGATATCTGGTAAAGTCTTAATCAGGACCAATGCGTGAAATGAACTTTTCGATATGTAAAACTCAACAGAAAAAATATGCTATTAGAAAAAAATAAAATTATTGTATGGACAAGAAAATATTTAGAATAAATACGCAAAATTCGCAGCACTGGACGCAAAATATGTTATTTGGATGAAACCTGGATTAACGAAGATCATACAGTTGGAAAAGTTTGGCAAGATTTAAATGTCAAAAGTAAACGCGAAGCATTTATAGAAGGTTGATCTACAGGATTAAAAGCACCATCAGAAAAGGGACGGCGTTTAATCATCACCCATGTAGGAAGTGATCCAGGGTTCCTTGATAATGGTTTTCTTCAATTTGAGTCGAAAAAAAACAGGTGATTATAAAAGAAATTAAAAGGGAGAATTCAAGAATGGCTTACAAAAAAGGGGATTGCATACGAAGAATCAATGCTCAAAATTTAGCTACTTGACATTGCACGGTTAAGGAAAGTGAATATCTTAAATATGCTGTAGATAAAACTGCAACATATTATGGTATCAAAGTTCTGCGTCCACCACCTTATCATTGCGAACTTAATGCCATTGTACTTGTCTGGGCGCAAGTAAAAGGAGAAGTAGCACGCAATAACAAAACGTTCAAATTAAACAATTTTTGATTCAAGCAATCCTCCATATAACTCCAGAGAAATTGCTAAATGTATAGGCCACATAATAAAAGAAGAACATCGTATGTGGGAACTTGACACTCATATAGAAGTTTACTAGAGCCAATAATTACACCAGGTGGTGAAGATAATAGACAGCGATATCAACACTGCATCTTCAGATTTAGACAGCGAATAATATTTTCTAATAGTTTAATAAGAACATCACCATAAAAAACCAAACAAAAACAAAAACGAGAAGAACATAGTAAGTGTGTATAGTGTTTGTGTTTAAATAGAATAGTACAATGTTTTTTATATGAATTTATTTTGTTTTGTTTTATACTGTTTAAGTTTTTTGTTAATTTTATTTAATAAGACAATATGGCTCTTGGCGAACACCCATTTAAAAAAAGTTACTCGCCACAAGACATACCTCTGGGGTGGTGTGGAAACTGTCTTAAAATTTGTTTTAAAAAAATTCATTGTGTAACTCTTTAAGGACGGGTCACGTCAAAAGACGTTTTAGCGTAACTTCCGCGACAGCCGGGTGATATCAGTAAGCTTTCTTCAAAATTACTTGTTTTTTATAGCTTTTTGTTTGTGGCATTCTGTATTTTTAGGGAAATGTAGAGAATGAGCAACAAAATATTTATTCATATGTTTATTTACTGACGTTTCGATCTCTATATCTAGAAACTGTTTTCAATTATACAAATAATAGTACTATTTATTTACTAATGCTTTTTGCTTGTGGCATTCTGTATTTTTAGGGAGAGGGTTGGAAATAAGCCACAATATATCTATTTACATGTTTAATACACTGACGTTTCGATCTCTATTCGTTTTTAAAGATAGAAAAAAAAAAGAAAATAAAATATTATAAAAATATATAATAATAAACAAGTAAAATGAATATAACTATCATTTATATCTTTGAAAGCGGTCTTTGGATATAGAGATCGAAACGTCAGTAAAAACTTGTAAATAAATATATTGTGGCCTATTTCGAACATTAATATTTGAAAAATAAAATATAATTAACTGTTAAAATCAAAGTGAGTGTACGTCACTGGATTTTCATACGTCTTTCCGCATTTCTGCGCCTTTAAACGATGAATCACTCTCTCAAATAATGAAATTATACCATAGATATCTTCGCTCATCATCATAGTCACATCAAAAGTATTTTGTCATTGTTGTCTAGCTTTACATCATCTTCATTGACCTTTTTTTCTTTTAGCTAGTTTTGGTAGTGTTGATTTTTACTGTTTTCTTTTAGTCATTTTACTGCCTCTTATGGGCTCAATATTTTAGAACCAGGACATACTTTGGACTTTTTTGTTGTCTTTAGCTTAGTTGCTTGACGAACTACTAACAATAACAAGTTCTCAAATGATACTTTAACGCTAGGTTCTTTTGTAGCACTTCCTTCTTTTGATGTACAAGCCACCGCACTGTCACCTGCTGATGTAGAAGTCACTGCAGTGTGATCTGCTATCAAATTCGTGTTAACACGGATAGTACTTGAGAATCGTTCCGTCTTTTTAGTGCTTCTGATAAGAAAGCACCAGATTCTGTTAATGAGAAAATTCCTCGATCTTCGTTGGACTCGATCCCAGCATCTTACCAATATCAGAAAATTATCCTGTCAAACCACATGAGACCATAAGTATCAATTTAAAATTTCTGTAAATCTTTTAACATGATTTGCTTACTTTTTATTTATTATTAAAAATTAATTTATATTTTTTTTGTACAATAAATCATGATTAGTTAATATCTTGGTCTATTTTTCCCAGCCAAACTCATTTTTTAGATTTACATTTTAAGATGAGACGTTCTTACACTTGAAAGACTGAGCTAGATGAGGCCTAACATTAGCTCCCAAATAAAGTTGTGAGTTTTATTCTTATAGATTGGCTCCCAACTTTTACATGCAGTTATATTGTTACCCATTGATACCCATCGTTTTTGATTGGTCGATCGATGGTTATAAACTATACAAAACAGTCATACGTCCCGGAGTGATGTATGTAGCGAAATGTGAACAAAAAAAAGGCAAACAAAGAACGACGAGCGAGTCTGCGAAAAAAAAAAATTCTAAGGAAGATCTTTGAAACCTGTGTTTGATGAGCATCAGGACAATATAGGATAAAAACTAACAAAGGGCTTCAAAAAAATATATCCAGACGACGCTAACATAATAAAAGAAATAAAGTCTAGAACATTCTGTCTAGTCATTCGACGGAAGAATGTCTAGAAGACATTCTGACGATCAGAATAGTAGGAACCCAACTGAAGAGATCACGTAGACGACCTCGACCCCAGTGGCGAGATAATATTTCAGGAGACCTTAAAGCTATACGCGTGTAGAATTGGATGGAGATTGCTCAAGACAGAGAGTAATGGAAGCATGTTGCCAAGTCGGCTAAAATCCAAGGCTTGTAACTCCACAGAGGAAGTAAGTAAGGTTGCTCAGTTGTTCTAATGTTTTTGGAATAAACTGTGGATTGTTGATTTGCTTCTTAATAAGATCTTCCAGACACTCTCCTATTGTTATATATACTGGTACCTATAGATTATATTTTCTGGTTGATCCTTCTTCTATTTTTTCTGCTACCTTTTCCTTTTTTCTTTCTGTCTGTATCTTTTCTTTTTTTATTTCGAAACATTACTGCTGGGATTCATTTTGTTGTTTATTTTTTGTTGATATTCTTGGTAATTCTACCGTAATTAACCGATAACATTTTTATCTAAAAATGATTTTAATTACACATAACACAACTTCTAGCAATAGCACATAAAGAGTAGACTAGCGAACGTAATTAATGTAAAGTCATTTCTAAATTATCATACATTTTTAAAGTACTTAATTCACTTCCTTTGCTATTTACTTATCCTAGCGCACCAACCGTGTTTTTACCTGTTTTTTAAGAACACGAGGCTATTTGCAAGTAATGGTTCTGTTGTGGTTCAATGGACGTGAAAGTGACCGTAATTACTTCTTCTTGTTAGAAGTTCTTCTTGCTAGCCGAAGGACGAGCCGTCTCCAATCTGATCTATATTTTAATTCGATCATGTGATTGACCTTGAGATGGTAACTCTCACTTAATGATTTCGCTAAAACAAAAAAGTTTACGTTGTGAAAATGTTTAGTTGGAATTTAAATTTTGCAATATTAAGTCTATCAGGATCGAAATAAGTATTATGTTACAGTGATGCACAAAATTAGCTGAACTGATTTTAATAGGTAACATAGTTTTTTTTGAGAAATACGCTACACATATAAATTAAGCAATTTTAATTTCTTAAGGCATTTATTTAGTTAAACAAAGGTATAGCTTCCGCTCCTATAAATCACTACTAGATACCGCAGACACAGCATAGATTTCTATGCTGTAGACACAAACATAGGTCCCTATGCTGTCTCGCAGACCACGGCAGTTAAACAGCACAGTATAGTCACCTCGAAGAGGTTATTAGCTCATTTCAGTTGTCGACAAACACACACACACATATATATATATATAATATATATTATATATACTATATATATATATATATATATATATATATATATATATATATATATATATAATAAATATATATATATATATATATGTGTGTGTGTGTGTGTGTCAAGTCAAGTCAAGTCAGTCAAATTATTGATCACATGCGACATTATACAAAGTACATGTATGAGACAAGTCAAAGTTACATTTTACAAAGTTATCTTAAAAGTATATAAATAATAAACACGATAAAACATACTTAAAAGTTATTTTTAGAATATGGCTCTAGCTCACAAATGTATTGATGTACACACCTCCGAAAGTTTGGCTGATGTAAATTCATTCGTATATCTATTGGCAATTTGTTAAAGAAACTTATGGCTGCATAGTGTGTGCTACTTTCCAACAAAACAGAAAGATGTTGTGGAAGCATAAAGTGATTGTCTCTGAATCTTGTTGAATAAACATGGTTAAATTGAAATTTATTAAATTCATAAATTTTGCTATGTAAATACATTATACACGAAAATATATACAGACCAGGATTGTAATACATAATATTGTTTTGTCTAAAGATGCCTCTACAAGAATCTCTAAATTTCATTTTATACATTATCCTAATAGCTCTTTTCTGAAGTACGAATATCTGCTCTAATTCAGAGGTACAACCCCAGACTTCAATGCCATATTTGGCTATTGAGTAAAAACTGGGCAAAGTATACTGTTTTTAATACTGATGTATGAAAGAGACGTGAAAGAATTCTCAATGCATAACATGCGCTACTTAATCTGGGTTTCAAATTAGAAATGTGGTTTGACCATTTACAATTACTGTCTAGAAGTACCCCAGAACTTCGTGCAGTCTGTTTTATCTATTGCTGCTTCTATAGTGGCTTAATGGTTTATTAATTATTTGACGTGAAAATCATATACTTTGATTTCTCTTTATTCAAAACTAATTTGTTGGATAAGAAATAACTGTTGATGGTGGATAGTATCTGTGTGGTTTTATTTTGCAAATTTTGATCAGACGTTCCTGTGACTAGAATGTTAGTATCATCCGCATAACTGATGATGTTAACCCCAGTCAGTGAATTAGTTAACAAAGCCCATATCATTAATAAAATACTATAAAAAGTAGAGGACCCAATACACTACCCTGAGGGATACCATAATGGATATCCAATGTGTTTGATTCGTTTACAAGTTCATTAGATGTTATCTTTACGTTTTGTCTTCTATTCTCTAGATAGGAAGTAAACCATTTTAGAACTACACCACGAATACCAATCCCCTCAAGTTTTATTAGCAACAAATTATGATCCAAAGTGTCAAAAGCCTTGGACAAATCGAGAAATAAACCACTATGCCTTCTCTCGTCTGTCCAAAGCATCCAACACTAAGCTGACGAAATTTGCAAGAGCTGTAGTTGTAGACTTAGAAGATATAAAACCATGTTGAAAATTGAAAGTGTGTGTGTGTGTGTGTGAACATCCTACATTTTTAACACAAGCTAAATTCAATGGGCTACTCAAAAGTGCCGTATCTTCAACAGTGATTAAGAATAAAATAATTGTTTTGCAGTATGTGCATCAAAAGTTTCAAAATAGTAAGCAAGGACTGTCGTAAGTTTAATAGACTAACCAAGAATGCAGTAACTCATACTGCTTTTTTTTTTTAATTACACTGGACTTGCTGCAGTCTTGCTTAGTGGTTGTTTAAGCAGCCAGCAGTACAGTTGATGTACGTACTGCATTTATATTCATGTTAACTGTAACTAATAATTTGCTGTGTTCAGTTTAGGTTAGAATAATTCAATATTTGTCTTGTTACAGTGGTTAAGAAAGTATATAAATAACTTTTAGTTAATTCTTGGTTAGATCATAAGTGCTTTCAAAGTTTAATACTGTGTAAACTTGTTCTGACTTGTAAACTTAGCTCTAAAAGCACCAAGACTGACACAAGAGTTAAACAAGATGAGATATAAGACAGCTAATTTTACCTACAAAATGTCTTTCCAGCCATTTATTAGAAGCTTAATGAAGCTAATGAAGGACGTCATAGTTTATATGTCAAGTTTATTGTTAAAAGTAACGACAGCTATCCCGTGCTTCAGTAGTTCTTTTAAACTGCTTTTGTTGGTAGAGGTATTTTTATTAAGGAGTAGGAGGTATCATTAATCTGAAAATATCTAAGGATGTGTCAAATTATAGAATACTTATTGTCCGAGGAGAAGGAATTCTCATGAAGTTATAAGGTATATAGGTATTATATTATCTGAATTTGTTAAAGCCGTTTGACAGCGTGACGGCCAATTTGGATAAAGAGATTAAACACTGAAATAAACAGGGAAGACAAGTCATTTGGCAATTGAATAGCGCACTGTGGGATAAATACATATTCGCAGAAAAAAACACAGGATCTATAATAGCATTGACCCACTAAAGGGAGAAAGCCATAAAGACTTTGGAAGCCACTATAAATGGATTATTGACGAGAGCGGCCGGTAATCAAGATTGGACAGAGTAGGAAACGAGAGAATTCAAGAAATCACGGGGGTTAAACATAAAATGACAGAAAACATCAGAATCAACCAACTAAGATAGTATGGACACGTACAAAGAATTATTGACAGCAGATCCCCAAAAAAAAGTAATAATCTGGACACATGCAGGAAGACGAAAGAAGGGAACGACATATAGCTGGAGAGAAGGAGTCCATAAGGATGTAAAAGAGAGAGGAACTTATGAATAGAATAGATTTAGGTCATTCAATAATAAAATTTTTAAATACCATACATAATACCGCATTAAAATAATTCTAAGAGCTTACAGAACACGACTGTAGAAAGCCTATACTAAAAACGGGGCGACCCATCTCTATATTTTCAGACGACAAATTCTCAGTTTATCATATGCCTCAAGAGACAGCCTTCGCTTCAATCAATGCCTGCTCACGAAAAGGCTGTTTGGTAATCGTTTAAAACTCAACTTTTTAAATAGGGAAATTCAAGAATTTCTCCACCACCTTTTTATTGGTAATAAATGGAGAAAACAACTCTCCGTGGACTTATTAAAATCTCAAATGTAAACATCCAATTAACGCAAAATCTTGTATTAATATAATACCAATTCATATCTTCTATATCCAAAATTATAAACAAATAGTCTTAAATAACAAAAATTACGCTTTCACTGATTCATCTAAGTCTTCCAAAGGTGTAGTAGCAACAGTATTCATAACCAACGATACCTAATATTTATTTAAGCTCTCCATTTCACACAGATATCTTAAATGGAGAACTTTATGCCATATTACAAACGCTAAAATACATTTTTAGATCACAACCAAACACTCTTTAATAATATCTGACCCATAAAATTCACTGAAACTCATTATATCAAAACCTTTACTAACAACACTCTACCCAGATTGATCAAAAAAAAATATTACACAGTCTTCATTAAACGGAATCAAAAATAGTTGTCTTAATATTTCCCGGGTGTAAACGGGCATGAATGTTCAACAATTACTAAGGTGGCTAAGAATAGAGAACATTTTGATGTAGTGATAACAAACGGAAGAGTTACTTGATCTAATGGAGAACACGCAGACAGTACAAATACACCAGAATCAACAGGAATACATGAAATCCAACGTACGAAAAGAGCAATAATTAAAACGCAAAGAAAAGACTGGATGTAAGAACGTTGTGAAGAATTGGAATTACTACAAGAAAAGGGAGACAGTTTTGGACTACAAAAAAGGTCAAAGAAATTTCGAGTATATACAAGAAACACCATGAGACTCGCCTGAAGAATGATCAAGGAAACTACGTTCATACCCAGGAAGAACTAGCTAAATGGTGGGCAAACTATGCTTCGTCCCTCTTTGCTAATAATAGACCGAATCTGCCAACTACTACTTTACCCACGGAGGATTATTTATCCGGCCCTCCCATTATTCGCGCCGAGGTGGAGTACACTATAAAAGTAGCAAAACTAGGCAAGGCCCCTGGACTGGATTGGAATTACTACGGAAGCCATAAAACTGTTGGAAGATGATAACATCGACATGCTGGTAAGAATTTTTAAATGCAATATATAACACCACGCCACATTCCAACGGATTGGCTTTATTTAACCTTTATAATAATCCCTAAATTACAAAGAGCGATAAAATGCAAGACCACAGACTGATAAGTTTTATGAGCTATTTGCTTAAGGTGTTTCTTTGCATCCTTCAAACAAAATATCTTCAGAAAGCTGAAAGATCTATGCGGTGAGACACAATTTGGTTTTAAGAGCGGGACTGGATTTTTTCAGGAGCTGGAACTTGTAATACCATGGACAGATAGGGTGAGAAACGGGGAAGGTCTTAAGAAAGCCTCGGCTATATTCTGAGAGGAAAAAAATACGCAAATCCCTCAACAAATCATCCAGTGAAAGATTGAGGTAAGAGAGAGTAGGTCGCAAAGAAATGTCGTGCTATGGAACCTAAATACTGGACAGGCTTAAATAACACTGGCGATCTTTGCATGCCGCAAAAGACAGACGCCTGGCCTTAAGATAATTCGTAGTGATAACAAACGGAAAGATACTTGATCTAATGGAAGCAACGCAGACAGTACAAAATACACCAGAATCAACAGGAATACAGGAAATACAACGTACGATATAGAGCAATAATTAAAACGCAAAGAAAAGCTGGATGTAAGAACGTTGTGAAGAATTGGAATTACTACAAAAAAAAGGGAGACAGTTTTGGACTACAAAAAAGGTCAAAGAAATTTCGAGAATATACAAGAAACACCATGAGACTCGCCTGAAGAATGATCAAGGGAAACTACGTTCATACCCAGGAAGACACTAGCTAAAATGTGGGCAAACTATGCTTCGTCCCTCTTTGCTAATAATAGACCGAATCTAGCCAACTACTAACTTACCACGGAATATTTATCCGGCCCTCACCATTATTCGCGCCGAGGTGGAGTACACTATAAAAGTAGCAAAACTAGGCAAGGCCCCTGGACTGGATGGAATTACTACGGAAGCCATAAAACTGTTGGAAGATGATAACATCTGACATGCTGGTAACAATTTTTTAATGCAATATATAACACCGGCCATATTCCAACGGATTGGCTTTATTTAATCTTTATAATAATCCCTAAATTACAAAGAGCGCTTAAAATGCAAAGACCACAGACTGATAAGTTTCATGAGCCATTTGCTTAAGGTGGTTCTCTTTGCATCCTTCACACAAAAAATCTTCAGAAAGCAGAAAGGATCTAAGCGGTGAGACACACAATTTGGTTTAAGAGCGGACTGGATTTTTTCAGGAGCTGGGACTTGTAATACCATGGACAGATAGGCGTGAAGAAACGGGAAGTCTTAAAAAAGCCCTTGGCTATATTCTGAGAGGAAAAAAATACGCAATCCCTCAAACAATCATCCAGTGAAAGATTGAAGGTCGAAGGAAGATTGAAAGAGAGGAGTAGGTCGCAAAGAAATGTCGTTGGCTACGGAACCTAAATAACTGGACAGGCTTAAATAACACTGGCGATCTTTTGCATGCAGCAAAAGACAGACGCTCTGGCCTTAAGATAATTCGCCAACTCACTATAGGTGCACGGCACTATAATAAGAAGAAAATAACAAACCTCTAGTAATGAGATGAACCAGAGAATAAATATGGGTATCTCTGGTTCTAGAATCTAGGGAAAATAAAAAAGCTAAATCGTTGGAGCTTACAAAACTGCGCCATTACTTTCATTGGCATAACAATCAATGCCAGCCTCAGATAAAAAGCAACTATTAAAATCGATGACACTCAATATTCATTCTTAAACTTCAAACCGACTGTAAAACTTTTTTTCAATCCTTAACAAATGTAACTTGCCAAGTAAGATAGTAATGTACCCACATTCATACTTTTGTACACCTATTCTAAATTATTTTCTTTACCATGCTAATGATCTTGGTGGTTAATGCGGTTATTTTTCTAAATAAAATAAAATATATAGAGATGACTTCTATCTTGTAAACATTTATTGAAGCCACGAAAAATTATTGATTAATTTCATAAAACTATAATGGAGAAAATTATAGTTAGATTTCTCAATAATTTCAATCATACAGTATGTAACAAAATATTATTTGAAACCATTGTAAATAGGTAGGTGCCATATCATCTTTGGTTTTTAAAAATAATATAGTATTGACCTAAAATAGTAAAACAGCTTTTTTACATTTTTAAACTATAAGAGGAAAAAAATAGTAATTTAAAACAGTATATTTTCTATTATAAACTAGATACACTTTCAGAAATAATTTAAAACATATCTGTATTTTGATTATCCATTAATTAGGCAACCAATAATACAGCAAAGTTCTTAATTGCGTGTAGTTTTACTTATAACATCAAAATATTATTCACAATATTCACACAAGTAAATTCCAAAATAGATTAGTGATATATTGATATACTTTTCTGCATTAAATGCAATGTAAAAGTATATAACATATATCAACAACAACGATCTCTGCACATTATCTGCGGCTTCATAGAACAAGGCTCCACTAGAAACTAGGAGAGCCACCACTAACGCAAACGAAGAAATCTGGTGAGTACATCGTATACAAGGTAAACACAAATTCATCTTGTTTTAACATCTTTATTCAAGCAATAGTCAGTTTCAGTCAGATGTTCAGCCAAGCACGAAATATACTCCACAAAAAATAATTATTAATGACTAAACCAAGTAGTTCCAAATTAGTCCAAATTCTAAAGACAAAAAACATAGACCATAGGGACTTTACGAATAATAACAAACCTCTACGTCTGGAATCAAAGAGTACAAATCGTAATAGATAACGAACCCCGGTCCAGAAATTGAAATCAGGAGAGGAGTTAAAGCAGGGATGTATTATGTCCCCAATACTATTTAATGTATATAGCAGAAGCCATTTTTAAAGAAGCATTTACTATCTCAATAGTGAAGATAATAATTACCCGGAAGATCTATTAACAACATAAGATATGCAGATGACACCGTGATTATAGGCAAGCTCTTGCTGAACAACTCCAATTATTGCTAAACCACAAACAACAGTTTCGTGTGAAAATATGGACTAAATAATACAAATATCCATTACCATGATTTCAGACAATATGATCAAACACCGAAATAAGAGCAGGATAGAAATAGCAAGAAATGCGTTTTGGTAAAAATGAATACAATTCTCTGCAACAAATGACCTTAGATTAGAACTAAGAGTAAGAGCACTGAGATGCTACGTGTTTTTGGATACTGCAATATGGACTTAAAAGCTGGACATTAAAGCAAGAACACATAAATAAGTTACAAGTAATTTGAAATGCGGTGTTACAGGAGGATGCTTCTAGATTAGAATGGACACAGAAGAAAATTAACACGGAAGTATTGCGGGAAATGGGCAAATAATGCAAAATAATAAACCCAATAAAATAAGAAAGTTACAATATCTGGGACCTGTAATGAGGAGAGACAGCTGATATAAACTGCCTAAGGCCTGATATACAGGGAAAGATAAGAGGAGGAAGGAGTATAGAAGAAGAAGAGTGTTATAGGTTAAAGAATTTAAGAGGTACTGGTTAATGCGGTTCTATAGAACCTCTTTAGAGCAGCAGCTACGATAGATGTAAAGATAGTGATGATGATATCCAACCTCCGATCCGGAGACGGCATATAAAGAAGAAGAAATCCAAAGTAATTGTTCTGATATTCTAACTGCCAACACATCTTCACAAGCACATTTGAACCAGAGCATATGGCTTATACCGTTCTGACGAGACCTAAGGAGGTCGAAATACGTATCAGCGGTTGTCGCTGGCCCTCTGTATCAAAACAAAAATCTAATACCGTCATTATGTTTTATTACTTACTTCGTTGGAGTACCAGAAACTGAATTCACTACGAATTTTGACCAGGATGAACGGCATGTGGAATGCAATTTTAGATTCCGCTTGCCGAGTAATTTATCCAGATTGTCTGTTTCGCAAAATTTAGGAAACAAGTGGTAAAAATTGACATTCGGTTTCGCTAGGTAGAAATCGTTTGATTTCTCTTTTTGAATTAAAATTTATTTAAATTGATAGTATTTATTGTCTTAAATCTGCAAATCTCTATTAATGAAGAAACAAGTAAGTTATTAAATTAGTGGAAATAATATTTAAGGTTGAATCTATGACATCAGAAGTAGTATGAACATTGATTAAGTTAGAAAATGAAAGGAGGTGATATTGTACTGTACACATAATAGTGTAAGAAATGATATAGAAAGTAAGTAGTATATTATACTAAAGATTAAGCTGAATTCAAATAAAACTGAAGGGAAAAATTGATTTTGTAATGGTGGTTGCCTAATAACCGTAAGAGAACCTGTGTGTAAACATCTGTAAGTTTAGAAAATTAATTGTAAATTGAATATGCCCTGTATGCACAGTGTAGTATTACCCTGTAGTAAGGTATTTTTAAATGAAAATAAATGAAGCTGAGATAAATGAATTATAATATCAATATAGAAATAGAGGAAATGTAAAATGTTGGTTGAAATAACATAAGACAGACAAAAGCGAATTGAACTACTAGGTATGTTGTTCTGAACGGCATGAACAAAGTTAGATAATTAAAATATATGATGGACCCACTAGACAGAATGATATGTGTGTGAATGTGTATTAGAAAAAGAATGAAATAATAGAGACTATGTGTTGAGTTATCTGTGAGAAGATTAGATTGACTGCTTATCTGAGTTGGTTACAGCTGAAATGTGTAGTATACGTGGTAATGGAGTCAACAGACTGAAAGTGTCGAATGGATGGGTGAAGATTAATGATAAAGAACAATTCAAGCAAGACAAGTAAGGTGACCCAACAAGTAAGAGAAATGAGGAAAGAATATGTGACAAAGTGAGTCATAGATGGACTATAACTCTGAGATAGCGCGT
>NW_027312365.1:0-31392 GCF_040954645.1 Diabrotica undecimpunctata | reverse complement strand
ACGCGCTATCTCAGAGTCTTTTGCATTGAGTTTAATAATTTGTTTTTATATGACATATATATTCATATTTTTTATTTTTTGTATATTATTTCTATCTATAACGTGGTATATATACAATCGACAGTTTTGTTTTGTTTATGGTTCTCTTTTTGTGTGTAAGTTTGTACTACATATATTCTTCTTCTTTTAAGTAATATCTTCTTCTTTATTTATAATTGTATATTGGGTTATGTGTATTTATTTTTAATTTCACTTCTTTTTAAAAATAGAATTTTATACAGTCCACTGGGTTTCATTTCTTTTCTTTATTTGAATATACATACCCAATCTAAAAAGGGGGAAACCAGCGTGTTCTAGATTGAACAAAATATCTTCTCTGCCCCCTTCAGGATGACCCCAATTGTTATATTGAGGTCATCGTATGTGCAGAACGCAACATAATGGTCCTTCGAGCGGATTTTCTTCTTCTTTTTCTGTTTTTTTGTGTGTTTAGGGTTCTCTGATAGTAGATACCTTTTTTCCATGTTCTTTTTCATGTGTTGTTGCGGTTTCCTTGTGGTAGGAGCCTTGTCGGTTATGATAACCAGTTAATATGTCATTGTTTATGGTTTCCTTATGGTAGGGACCTTATCAATTATGATAACCATTTTATTTGTCTTCCTCACGGGTTCCTTATGGTAGGAGCCTAGTTGGTTGTGATAACTATTTGTTGGGGTATTTCTTTTATTTGGAAAAGATACCCAGTCGTCTGCCGAAAGACGATACCTAGTCTGCTGAAAGACTATTTCTTTGTCGAGGTTCTCTCATGCTAGAGACCTTATTGCGGTTATCACAACCATAGTATAGTCGGGTATTTCTTTTATCTGAAAAGTTACCCAGTCTGCCAAAAGACATTTGACTTTTTACGTTGTACAAGGTTTATTTACTGTATACCTTTTTGCGGTTATCATAACTATATAGTCGGGTATTTCTTTTATGTAAAAAGATACCTACTCGTCTGCCGAAAGACGATACCTAGTCTGCCGAAAGACTATTTCTTCTTTACACTCTTTGTTCAAGGTGCTCTTCTGACAGAGACCTTCTTTTTGCGGTTGTTATAACCATTTATGGTATATTTCTTTTCTACTAAAAGATACCTAGTCTGCCGAAAGACTATATCTTTTTTACATTGCTTTCTCGAGGTTCTCTTCTGACAGAGGCCTTTTTTGCGGTTGTTATACCCATTTACATTACGGTATATCTTTTATACTAAAAGATATCCAGTTGTCTGCAGAAAGACGATTTTGTACTTTACATTAATTAATTTTCAAGGTGCTCTTTTTACAGAGACCTTTTTAAGGTTTTTATAACCATCTTACATTGAGACTTCTTTTATACTGAAAGATAACTAGTCTGTCGAAAGACTATTTCTTTTTTATATACTTTATTCAAGGTGCTCTAATGACAGAGACCTTTTCCGGTGTTTTTATACCCATTTCTTTCTGATTTTTCATAGTGCTTTTAGTGGAGTATTTCTTTTGTCTAAGCATATACTCAGTCTGCCGAAAGACATTCTTACTTTTACTTTTTCAGGGTTTTCTTATGCTAGAGACCTTTTTGCGGTTTTTGCGGTTAGTATAATCATTTACATTGGGGTATTTATTTTCTGAAAAAGATACCCAGTCTGTAGAGACATTTCTTCTTTTGTGTTTGTTAGTGTTTGTGAGGGTGGAAAATTATTTTTGGTTATTTTTTGTTTATTTTTGCATGATTGTAGGGACATTAGTAATAGATTGTAATCGTTTTAAATTGGGATATATCTTTTCCTTGATAAGATACCTGGTCTGTGGAGACTGTTCTTTTTTATTTTGTTTGTAGTTGTCTAATTATAGAGACCTGCTTTCGACTATTACAAGTATATCTTTGGTTTGTTTCTGTAAAAAATCAGGGATTTACAATTACTCTTACTCATTCACAATCTTTTTCTTTTTGTCTTGTGAGTTTTAAATATAAGCTGCTCCATTTTTGTCTAAACAATGGACACCCTCAAATTCAAGAGACGGTCTGCAAAGAATGCAATTATTCGTCACTGTAATTGGATTGCAGAAAATGTTTCATTGGTCGATATTCATTATCTTTTGAAAGTTCGTCGTGAGTATTTACAGGTTGAGTATGATAAATATGAATGCGCACAGGATGCAATCGAAAACTTATTGGTAGATTCCGCTGAAGATAGCGAGGATCGAAACATTGTAGATGATTTGTTTTGTAAGGCAATGGGACTTATAATATGGGAGCCCGTCCTCTCATCCTTTACGTATTATAAAGTAGGTAGTGCATCCCATTGTTCTTCTAGGTTACATGTGGGGGAAAGACCTTCCACACTTATTTCAGATTTATGCCATCTACTCAATGTAGTTAAATCTTCTCAAAATAATATTTAAAAGACTCATCTCTTTCACAACCTCAACCTTCTTTCGAGACATCCACGTCTCAAATACCCCGTGTGATGGCGCCTAGTTCGTCAGGTCAGCTATCCTCGACTTTAGCTCATGTAGATACTGTCCCTAAGGCGTTACCTACGGGCCTTAGCAGTATTGCATATTCCCTTCCACCTGTTGCAATGGTAAATGATAGTGAGTCCTACAAGACTCGTGACGCTTATACAAACGCGAGTTCTTCTACGGGGCTATCCTTTAATAATGTACATCTCTCTGGACCTCAGGTCCATTTTAATATTCAATCCTTACCCAAGGATTTTTCTTTGCACGACTTACATGATGGGGTGTCTGATGATGACGCTGCCGATACAGCTTCGCGGGGAGCTAACCCCGATACACTTGCTCGATCAAAATCTTGGCATTGTGAGCCAAAATTCTTGTCGTCTCGTGACAGAGACAATTTTAAAGAATCTAATAACTTAGATATTGCGACCCTAATTGGGTCAAAAGTTCCTAGAGTGGCATTACACCCATCTCTAGATTTAGCATTCGGGGTACATATGTTTAAAATGTACTCCTATCTTTCTCGTTTACGCCGAGTAAAGTCATTTGTGTTTTGTTTCATCAGAAACGTTCGTAAAAGCAAGCTGAATTGCTTATTGTTCAAGACTTAAAAAGTCTCTCGTTTCCTCGTATATTGGAATCGTTGCCATCCGGTATTGCCAATCCGGATAATCAGTTTGATATTCCGAATTTATTTCCAGAGAAAATTATTCACCGTACAAAAGTTAGCGGTATGTTGAGGAATGCTACCATTCCTTATGATCAAAAGCATCATTTTCTTCTTTCTTCGAACAATCTAGTTGTTTTAAAGATGTTCGAAACACACGTATAGTTGGGCCATGTAGGGCCCCAAGGTACGTCCAATTGTAGACATCATTTCGGACTTAGTTGTTGCACATTTTATAATGTTGAGAGTCCCATCTATCATTGTGTTACCTGTTCGAGATTTCTTTTTATTGCCATAGATTATGGAATATATTTTTTGCTTAAAGCTTACATAGCTTTATCTGATTAAATATTTGCGCCACGTTATATTAAACTAACGGTTTTAACGTTTGGATAGTTATGACATTTTATAGTGACATTGTACGAATTCTTTAAGGTACAAAGAATTCTTAGGAGTCGCACCATTTTTGTTTTTGTTCATTTCAAAATTGCCTTCTTATGTATAAAAAGCCTTGTTTATTGAATAGTATAATGTTCGTATTTTATCTATTCTTTATTTCTTTATTTATCGTAATTTTGATTTAATATAATTGACTAAGTCTACTCCTAGCTTAGAATTAGTCGCCGCTTTTTTTATCTTTTTTATCGAGAGGGAGCTAAGTCTCAACCTGAGATATAATTTGCTTATTGTTGTTCGAATTATCATAATTATCTTTTATGAATAAAGCTTATGGAAGAATACAGTTTCTTCAATTTACATTTTCGTCGTGATTATATCTGTCCAGGTAGATTGCTAATATCCAGGGAGAGTGTTATAATTCATACGATATTTCTTTTGCCTTTGCTGCTTATTCGTTTTGAATATTGTAGTGGCCATTCTGGCTACAATTATTCTGTTTGTTTGTCCTTAACTTAGTTGTTGTTGCGGAGAACCATTTCCTTAGGTTTGTTAACCAGGATATTTGTCTTCTCCCATTTCCTTGCTTTTCGAGAACTATTAGAAGGTTATTTGTAGTATTTGTATTGAGTGCCGTCTCTCATCATGTGTCCGAGACTTTCTGATTATTGCCTTCTAATCATATACATCACTTTTCTTTCTTTCCTCGTTCTTTTTCATACGGTCCCGTTGGTTAACTGGTCCGTCCATGATATCCTGAGGATTCGCTTGTATAGCTACATCTCGATGGCTTCAAGTTCATGTATTGTATCCTAGGATAATAGAGGAATGCACTTCCTATTAGAGAGGAAATTGTTTTATGTATAGTACTGATAATTGTATAATTGTAGTGATGTATATTTAGTATGTAGTTATGTATTTGTAACCTATTATCGTTTGTAAGTTTATCGTTCTTTGTGCTCTTTTGTGATTGTAGAGCTTTTCGTATTCTTGTAAGTGTGGCGTTCGTTTCGTAACCGAAGAAGTGTTTACGGTTTCGGAATTTGTACAGTGCGTCGCGAGTACAAAGTACAGTTATGTGTTATTGGCACTTATGCCAACGCGGGGAGAATGTTGCAGCTTCGCAACGATATATAAATATTTATATAATATGAACAGACTTTTTTTTTGTTAGTTTTGATTCTCCCCGTAGTATATTTAAACGAGATTTGCGTGTACAAGGGCATAGCAGTTTTAAGGGCTAAACATTCCAAGACGAGCCATCTGCGAGATAAGGGCGAGTTCCATATGCCAGATAAGAATATGTGTTTTTGAAGTTAAGATCAGCGCGTCGAGACACTTCATTGCGGTCAAAATCAGAGTCGAGTTTGATCTCTCAAACCACACACATGTGTGTGCGTTTGGGTTAAGAGTACCTTAAGACACTTTTCATCGGTCCTTTGACCGAGGAAGTCGGTTTGATGCAGACAAGTTGCATGAATTTTGTGGTTCCTGGTGTACGTCGATGAAGACGTTGGTAATAGCGGTTGGTGCTGTGATTTATGGGGTAAGCTACAATACACCATAATTTTGTTGCTGCATATATCAAGTACGTTTACTTGGTATATAGATGTCATATTTGCTTCGAACTTTTATCAGTTGTGCCGCGATCGCGATTGAACTTGATTGAGAACATTTCATTACCTTTATGTAGATTTGTATATTTTTCATATTATAATAATTTCACTATTCTTTTTGTATATATATCACAGTGTTGTGTATTTTATTACCTAATATTAACTCATAATGTGTATTATGAGTATACTTTTGCATTGAGTTTAATAATTTGTTTTTATATGACATATATATTCATATTTTTTATTTTTTGTATATTATTTCTATCTATAACGTGGTATATATACAATCGACAGTTTTGTTTTGTTTATGGTTCTCTTTTTGTGTGTGAGTTTGTACTACATATATTCTTCTTCTTTTAAGTAATATCTTCTTCTTTATTTATAATTGTATATTGGGTTATGTGTATTTATTTTTAATTTCACTTCTTTTTAAAAATAGAATTTTATACAGTCCACTGGTTTTCATTTCTTTTCTTTATTTGAATATACATACCCAATCTAAAAAGGGGGAAACCAGCGTGTTCTAGATTGAACAAAATATCTTCTCTCCCCCTTCAGGATGACCCCAATTGTTATATTGAGGTCATCGTATGTGCAGAACGCAACAATATTAGTGATTCATATATCCTTAAAAAAATTATACTCTATACAAATTCAATTTAAAATTGAATTAAAAAATAATAATAGGTGTGGCGCTCATTACATCACACCTAAACTATGATACTAAAATAAAAGAAAAAGAAAAGTATGTAACAAATACAGAAATCGCTTCATTAGTTCATTTGACTATTAACGATACGTGGCTGCAAAATTCATAAAAACCAATTGTAAATAAATGCAAACAAGTTACCTCTAAATAGATTAAAGATCATTTTGTAAGAATAAACAAAAAAAGAAATCAAAGAATGGAAAAAAAGTATATTTGAAACGTATCAGAAATTACAATAAAGCCGTCATTTTTAGTATTTTGTATTACCTGCTCTATTTTGAATTACACCCCTTATTCAACTTTGCATTGAATTGTTCAAATTCTGGATGTTGTCTTGAGGAAAAGCTTCCCATTCTTCCATGAGCGCCAATCGGAGCTGCTCATGATTTATTGAAGCAGGTATTCTGTTTTTTACTCTTCCTTTGAGTTTGTCCCAAAAATGCTCAATCGGGTTCAAATCTGGGCTTTGAGCCAGTTAATTTATTTTTGGTACATCGACAGTTTCCAGGTACTGCGTTACCATCCTGGCTACGTGTGGCCGCGAGTTTTCTTGCATGAAAATAAAATTTTCGCATACAAATCTAGCGACAGGCATTGCATGCTCGTCTAGAATTTCGGTAATGTATCGGTGAGCATTCAACGCTCCCCTATTAATAAACACGAGATCAGTACGGCCTTCAAAAAAATGCCTGCCAAAACATTACAGAGCCTCCTCCAGAAGCAACACGTGCTCGGCGAGCACAAGCAGCATATCGTTCCACGTCTTCGGTACGTTTTGATGCGACCATTCAACAAAATATTCTTCCATTCTTCTATCGTCCAACGCTCGTGGTCGCTAGCAAACTCAAGTCGCGTTGTCGATGTGCTGGTGTTACAAAGGTCCCGTTGCTAGGCAGCGAGCCCTTAGACCAAATTCCTTCAACCTTCTTCTCACTGTAGAAGTGCTTAATGTCTAGCCGTGATCATTTTGAAAACGGTTTTGGATTGCTCTAGCCGTAAAAAACCGATTTTACAAAGAAGTGCGATGTAAACGTGGTCGCGTGGTCTTCTCTGGCCATCGTGATTCTTCTCCCGCCTGATCCTGGTCATCATTTTTAAGATTCAGTCTCTACGAATCGTTGGTATGTTTTTTGGACTATACAACGAAGAACTCCAAGCTGTCTGGCCACTTCTCTTTGACTCATTCCATTATCAATCAAAGTAACAATTTGAACAGATCTAGCAAATCTCTGAGTCATACTTTTAAATTTAAAAATTGCACAAGTTCACTCTTTGAACAAATGTACACTAATATAAGATTTTTGAAACACAGAATAACCAGATTCCCAGAAAAACAACGTACAAACAACACGTGCATTCTCCGAAAGTCCTAAAACTGATATCAATTTTGTGAGCTTATTACCTTTAATTGACCTATCGGCACCCAGTGGCTGTGTCTAAAAGTTTTTCTGCATTGTGGGAGTTTATTTACAATAGAATAATTGCATAAATTTAAAATATTTGAAAAATTCTTATAAAATTCTAGGTGACCTCTTTTTAATATCACGGGCACTATATGTATATACATATATATACATATATATATATATATATATATATATATATATATATATATATATATATATATATATATATATATATATATATATATAAAATAAGTAGATAGGGAAAAAACATAAAGAAATTTAGTTATTATAGCTAATAATTTGTAGTAGTCAGCTTCAGAAACAACAACAAACCACAGAAATATTAAAAATTTTATTAGGCCTAATAGAATTCATCTGAAACAATAAAAATATATAAGCTCTTAATATCGAAATACGAGCAGAAACATCAATCACGAGCGCTAAAAAAAGAAGGATATGACCGATTAATAGAGATGCAAGATAAAATATATAACAGTACCTACACCACAAGAGAAAGTAATCATGATTATACTTTTTGGTTTTATTTTATTTTATTCATATGCCAGATTGGTTGTGTAAATAAATTTCTCCATATTATACTCCTTCGCAGACAGGTGTCAGGTAAATGTCGCTATTTTAGGATTATACTCTTACTATCTTATCTGTCTCATTTTAACAACTTTCTGCATACATTTTTATCTTATTTATTATTATTATTCTTATTTCCAGCCGCTTCAACCTTGTTTTTTCTTTTTTATTTTATTAGGGGGGTTTAAAAAAAACAAACCTCGGTTCTTGGATTCGGTCCGAATAACCGACCTTGGATTACACACATCAGGGGAATAGCTTATAAAGAAACTGATCTATAAAGCTATATTTCTCCATGATGTATTAGGACTTGCTTTCATGTTCGAGTTTATTTTTTCTACTATGTTTGTACTAAACAAGCCTTAACTAAAATCCACCATTTTATTTTTGTGATCCTTTCCAATATTTTGGTTTAGTTTCGCTTCTTTTCTTAATGTCTAACATAAGCAACTTTGTTATTCATCATTTAATCTTCGCTTATCCATTGCTGGACATAGATCTCCCTCATAATTTTCCATCTATTTCGATCTTGTGCCTCTTGCATCCAATTTCTATGACAACGTTTTAGATCATCAGTCCAACGTGTTGGTGGACGACCTATGCTTCGGTAGGCATCATCTCTTGGTCTCCATTCCAGTATCCGTTTTGTCCATCTATTATCTGTCATTCGAGCCACGTGACCTGCCCAGTTCCATTTCAGTGTTGCTACTCTCTCTACTGCATCAGCCACTCCTGTTATTTGTCGTAGCTGGCGATTTGGGATCTTGTCTCGTAGTGAAACGCCCAACATAGCACGCTCCATCGCCCTTTGACACACACGGATCTTTTGAACTGTTCTCCTTGTCATAGTCAACGTTTCCGCACCGTAAGTTAACACTGGCAAAACACACTGATTAAACGTTTTTCTTTTAAGGCATATTGGTATATCAGACGATTTGAAAATATGGTTCAGCTTGCCGAAGGCTGCCCAAGTCAGTCTTATACGACGGAGAAGCTCAACGGTTTTGGTTATCTTTTCCTATGCGAATCTCATGACCTAGGCATTTATAGGCCATTACCTGATCTTTGGTATTACCTTACCGTATTAATAACTATCACCTGCAGTCCCTAAAGTCCCCTGTATCTTCTTTTCTTGACATAAAATAGTCTATTTGAAAATAATTTGATCATTTTTCATGTGATAAGTTAATAATCGCTAAGTCTAGTATTACTTTAGTTTCAACAAATCTCAAGCATTGTTTCTAATTTCAAATACTAGTTTTTCATGTTTCGTTTTCATATTCTTTTTTAGATTGACCCACATGTACATTAACTTTTAAATTCTACTTTTATTATGACTTGCACTAATATTAGCAAAATTTGTTTCTTTTGCCTAATACTTTCTCTCTTTTTTATTTGCACTTTGTCTCTTTTATGTAAGCAATTTTTACTCGCCTTGTTTTAATAGCATTCACCAACTCCACACTCTTACCTGTAAGTTCCGTTAAAAAAGATTTTATGTCAAGATCCTGCTCACCACCATTTAGGCAACATTTTAACGATGCAATAAAGTGCAGTAGGCCGCCACCCTACTGCAAGGACTGCCAGATCAGCCAGTGTACTGTTCCCGTATCCCGTCACTAGGACTTACTTACTTTGGTATAAAAATGTGTAAAAATAAAAGTATTACGTAAAAAGTACACACATCGAAAAAGGAATATTTTTATAACATAATAAAATTATTAAAAATAAATTCGTGTGTTCAAATATTTGACAAAATTTTTAACAACATATAACAAAAAACTATAGTTCTTATACTGCAGTAAATATTCTGGTAGTTTTTGTTTGGGCTATAAGATTCTTGTTTAGTAAGTGCATTGAAAATATTGTTTTTTATCACGTAGCAACGTCATTTAACCTTGGATGAGATGAATAGAACTGTAGGCCTTCTTCAAGGTGGCATACGGTAAAATGATGTAGCTGAGCGCTTGGCAGTCTCCCTGTGTGTCCCAAGTGTTATAAGTCGATGGTGGTGGCGTTTTGTGATAATGGAAGTCCAACCAAACGTTATCGAGCACGTGAGCGCGCTAAAACTGCAGCTGAAGACCAACTTTTAGTGTTAACCGCTAAAAGCAACCAACAATTACGGTGCCTGAGTTGGTTAGTGGCAGCGACCACGCCAGGTAACCATAGGCCGTAATACTCTAAGAAATCGTCTCCAGTCGAAGGCCATTGAGATGTCCACCTATCTCGAGAGACAATCGCGCTGCAAGAATAGAGTAATGTTAAGAATATCAAGACTGGGATGCAAATGATTGGGCTACAGTTTTATTCTCCGACGAATCTAGATTTGGATTTCATATAGATTCTCGTTGAGTAAGAGTGCGAAGACGATCTGGACATCTTAGAACGCTTAAGTCATGTCCAAGAACTTTACACATAGCGAGGTGGTACAGTAATGGTATGCTGTGCAATAATTATCACTGGCAGAACGGGCCTCGTTTTTTCCAGACCGTTTCTTTACAGCTCAGCAGTACTTCGGCACCATCTTTCAACCTATCGTTCGTCCGTTTGCTGATGCTGTTGGATGCGTGATAATGCTTGTCAACATGTCGCACGTCTAGTGAAAGACTGGCTTGTCAACGAAGGTATTTATGTGTTGACTTGGCCAGCACAATCCCCCGACCTGATGCCGATTCAGCATATATGGGACATGCTTCAATGAAGAATTACTGCACATATGGGTAATATATACGCGCAGTTTCGTTTCCGAGAACGTCTGATAGATGGATGGGCACACTCAATAAGGGCACACACACACACACCTGTTTTGTCTAGGAATGACAGATGTAGAGCCGTAATAAACCAGGGTAGATGCCATACTTTGTATTAATTTTGTTTTTTTATTACGACCATATTTTGTGAACACCTAATTTTTTTTAATTGTAGTACTTAAAGGCATTTTCGTTATTTTGATATTTCAACAAATTTTGTTGTATATTTTTTGTTTGTAATTAAATACTACTAATCACTACAAATCGATTATTATTTATCCAAAAAAATTAAAGAAGAAATTAGGTCTCATTATAAAAATATCCCTAGACTTTTCCGTTGTGTGTATTTTGAATAACACTTTTTAGATACACATTTTTCTCTAACAAAATGGGGGAAAATATGAAACGATTTTTGTGTCGTATGAATAAAACGAATATGATTTCAAAATCTTAAATAAAAGCTTTCCAATACCCAGTTTAACTAGTTAAACTATGAATTTAAATATAAGAAATGCAAATTTAAAATATCGGTTTTTAATTTCTTTTAAAAATCAATAAGTTGTAACTATACAAACGAGCGCAATTTTTATTCACATACAAATTACGGTCAGACACTACAGCGAGATTTTAATCGCATTTTCTAAGGGATGCAAACTGTTCCATTGTTCGAAATACAGGTGGCGGTAGGTAGTTAAATATTACATACCTCCTAAAAAGGGGACTGACTATTCAGATTTTTTCTTCCCTGTCGAATTCAGGTTTTGACAAACGTGCGGTCAGTATAGAGAGACATACGACCTTTGAGCGTTGTCCAAAACTTCCGTTTATTACATTCCATTTGGTTTTTACGGATGAAATAAAGGTAATTGCTAACGTATTATATTTTAAAAAGATTAAATTAGATATCAGTTATCGTATATAGATGTATGAATATAAGTAAAGTTAGATGAATGGAAATTGTAAAAGGGTCTGCTGATGTTTCTTCTTTTACCATATTTTACCGTGGTTTTCGTAATATTACGAATCACGTATTTAAAACTCTCTTGAATACATTAATCCACTTGATTCCTCCTTTTTTTTTACCTCATGAAAGGCACCACTTTTGTCTGGCACTTACTTATAAGACCTATCTAAAAATAGGGATGCACAAGGGACGTTCCGTCCGGCACTTTGTCCCGCATTTTGTCCCACGGCACGGGACGGGACAGCGATTTCAACTGCGGGACGGGACGTGGGAAGGTACAGCGATCTCTGCGGGATGGAACACGGGACAAGACTGGCGTTTTGTTAGGCAGGACGTCCCGCATCTCCCGCAAAAACTGCACTTTTTTTATTATCGGAATGGTTTGATAATTAAAGTGATACAACTATCTGCATTATGTTTGCAAAGTAATAATATTTATAGAAATTAAAAGGTTTTATCTTTTATTAATTCATATTGATGAAACATAATTAATAGATTTAGAATAACAGAAAATTTTAAAATGTTTTCGACAATTCTTTTTGATTTATTGTGATACACGCCTGGTATGAAAAAAATTGTTTTGGTTTAGGTCCTCCTATAGTTTATTTTTATGAACGAGAGAGTAATTAGCATAATTTTAACTGGTACCTCCGACCACTCCATGGGCGTGCTCAAGATTAATTGAAAAATTACTTTGAATAATTGTAAAAATAAATGAATTATTTCAGTGTTATAAAGTGTTATGTGTATGTAAACAAAAGTGACCTCTTTTATCACACACTATATTAGAACTGACTGGCCTACATTAAAAAGGGTTTTAAAAAATTCACATTTTTCTTAATTTTTAAAAATTACAAAAGAGAAAAAGAGTTTTCAAAACCGTCTAAGGTATGTTAAATAGATGAATAAAAATATTAATATAAAACTTACAGCTACTTGTTACAAATCCAAATCAGATTCAGAAGATGAACTTTCAGAACCAAGATTTATAATAACTGGCTCGATCATTTTATCAGTAATATTGTCCAGCTTCCACATTTTTTCCTCTTCTTTAATAGTGTGATTTACTGCCTTTTCCCAGTTTTCAGGTTTTACATTATTTACGGCCTCCAAAAACAACTGTTTAACATCATGAATTTTAAAAGTGGTATTTTTTCTTGAAACTTCACTCTTTATCTGTGCCCATACCAGTTCAATCGGGTTTAATTCACAATGATATGGTGGGGATCTAAGTACTGTCATTCCACGATTTTTGGCAATTTCATCAATTTCGTATTTTTTAAATTTTTCTTTATGAAGGGCACACAACGAATAAAGTTCCTTTCTTATAGATCCGGGATGGTACGTAATATTTTTTGAACTCAGCCAATTCTGCAAGTCTTTTTTTAACCACTTGGTTGTGGGCAGTCCTTCTATAAGTCTGGAGTGATAACTTGCATTATCCATTACTATTACACAGTTCTTAGGAAGAAGATCTATCAGTTGTTCGAACCATTCTTGAAAGACATCAGCGTTCATGTCTTCATGGTAGTCACCGGTACGAGTTGATTCAAAAGTTAATAAACCACCTTCAACAAAACCGTCTGAACTGCCAATGTGTACTATTATCAGCCTGCGTCCCTTTCCTGATGGTGGGTTTAAACCAGTAGATAAGTTATTTACAAAAGCGTGCCTTTGACTTGTAACAGTTTCATCCTGCCAAAATTTATTTGGTGTATGACCCTCGTTGATCCATGTTTCATCAAGATAAAATATTTTTCTTTTTTGGTTTCTCATTTCCTTTATGGTTCTTAGAAAATGTCTTCTCCATATGACAATATCGCTTCTTTCTAATAAAATAGACTTTCTGGGATTCTTTTTCCAGCGGAAGCCTATTTCTTTTAAAAGTTTCCATAACGTACTTCGACTCATTTCTGGGTAATCCTTATCATCTCGAACTGAGACAAGAACTTTATCCAATGTTGGAAATTCTTGTCTAAAGAAGAATTCATGCACTTTCCGTCGAAGTCCTTCTTTAAAATGATATTCTATTTGAAATTTTGGTTTCCCTGGAGCATTACGTGGCATTTGAAAACTACCACATTTCTCTTCTTTAATAACTCTGTAAATCGTAGATTTCCCAACACCAAGTGTACTGCTAACTAACTCAACGGTCTCATCAACACTTTCACATAAACGTTTGTCTGTAAATGATTTAAAACAATTAAATATTAATGTTTTTTCATTAACTGTTAAAGGACCAATTTTTCGGCGTTTACACGGCACTTCCAAATTTTCCATAACACTAGTATACACAATAAACTGCACCTTGCAACTGAAGTACCTACTTTTAGTGAACTGTTAAGAATTTTGAATACGCCACTTGGACCTTCCTACAAAATGGAAAAACCCACTATCACATTTTCTGTGGAATAAGTTTAGAAGGTAATTATCTAGTCAATTACTGTCGTAGATTCCTGGAATTAAAGAATTAAATGTTTGATTGTTGAAACCCTTACTTCGTGGAATGCACTAATTTCAGATAAAATAAAACGTTTTATTGTATCTAAAGAATTAAACTTTATTTTGCAAATAGGTAGGTACTTATTAAACTTTTATTGGTTATATATAACCAATAAAATAAACATCTTACATTTCTTGCAAATTCATTAGTACCTGTTAACCTCCATCACTCCGACACTGGCAACCTTATTTAGGGATTAGTAACCCTCACAACTATTGTATTCTATTCTGCTCCAATCTTTATACCTGGTGGTCATAGTCAATTTAAAATTGTTTTCCTATATACTTCTGTAAACTTGTTGACAAATATCTGTTTTTCATTGAGTCACCCGTATCAACAGTTTAGGGATTTGCATACATAATTTATTGTTTTATTACTCTCTCATACATAAAAATACACTATAATAAACCGTGATCCGACATTACGGCAACAACAAAAGATGATGATACCTACGTTTGAATTGTAACCGTGAGCGTGATAAATAAAAAGAAATGTCTTTTCCTTACTTTCTTCTGTGCCAGTAATTCAAAATTAATACCATTTAGAATCCAAGAAGCAGAATGGGATTTACTAGAATCAATAAAAGGGTTCTTAAAAAATTGCAAATAAATTATAGACTTACTAAGAGGGAAAAGTATGTCACGCTTCATAGTGTGATTATGTACATTATTACTCGACTACCTCGACAGAAAGATGTTTGAAATTAATAATGACCAAAACAATGACGAGAAATTCAATTTGAAAAACTTTTTTATAGCAGATTCTCAAATACTACAATAAAACAAATTTGGTGTACCGTATTTCTCTAGTACTTAATCCCGTCACGAATTGTAAGCTTTCGATTTGGGGCCGAAATGGATTCGAAACGGGGCCGTTCCTTGAAACAAGAAACGGAGACAAAACTCAAAGAAGTATATAAAAAATATGAAAAAAAGAGCATCAACCAGAAAGCAACAAGGAAGTTGGATCCTTCTTCTTGGTCCTCTAGTGGCGAGCACGATCTCAAAATTGTGTCACTGTACAAGAAAAGGGTGCGCCTTGACGACGAATTGGATCAATACGTAGCAGAAGAACAAGAAGACAGAAACATGGACATCTTATCTTGGTGGAAAGATAACCAGAATAAATTTCCTACCATGGCTCGTTTATACTATCAATTTTAGCTACGTACATCCCAGTAGAAAGGATTTTCTCCAGAGCCGGCTAATTGGAAACAAAGAAGCCGGCTCAGCGAAGATTCGATGGCTGCGATCCTTTGGGTCCAGTCATGGACAAAAGATAAAACTTTTTTTAAAAACTATCTCCCAAGTGTAAATCAAAAAGTCAGAAACAAACTTTATTACAATTAATTGTTATTTAATCCACGGCCGGACTATGTGGTTGGCCCGACCCGTGGGCAGGTGCGCCTTTTGCCTTCGAAAGCATCCATCCATATAAAAATTTAACGATGAAAATAGTTTTGAAACTTTATCCATGGATGATGTAGACCATTCCCCTAAAACATGTTTTTTCTTGCTTCCGATTTCTCCGTTTGATTGATTTATTGGTTCAATTGAGCATGTTGTTTTTGCAAAATACAACTCATAGCAGGTATCAAATAATCAAAGGCCAGAACACATAGCTTGAAGATGGCACACAGGGATTTGTGTTAATAGATTAGATGAAACGTGCGGCGCCCTCTAAGACTTTTTACGATTCGGACGTCTTTGTAGGTCTCAATATCCGCTGTTTCTGTTATAACCTAAAATATACAGTTTTCTAAGCTTTTTAACTACAATATAAATATAGCTCTAAAACGGCACCCAGTGTTTTGAGTTAAGATGTGGACGTTGATTCTAAGCGAACTCCAGATCCCTTTATTCCTAAGTGTACTCAAGATCCAAAAATCTTTATTTTTGCAACTTTTGTTTTCTCATTTTCTCATCTAATTTGGGTTCGAGTGTGGAGGTCACCTTTATCTCAGTTCATTTTAGGATGGAGACCCATCGCATCCTAGTTTGGAGTCTCTGTTTTATTTATTTATTTATTTTTAATTCGGATTGCCGAATATAGGCCTCTCCTAATTCTCGCCTTTCATCTCTGTTGTTTGTAAGACGTTTCCACATCGGTCCTGCAGTTCTTTTATTATCGTCGATCCAGCGCATTTGCGGTCTTCCTCGTGGTTTTTTGGCTTCATATGGCCGCCAATTCCCGATTTATTTATTCCATTGGCCATCCTTAAGACGTTCGTTATGTCCAGCCCATCTCCATTTTAGTTTAGCTGCCTGCTTGACAGCATCTTTTACTTTTGCTCTATTACGAATGTCTTCATTAGTTTTATGGTCTTTGAGTGAAATACCCAGCATCTGTCGTTTCATAGCTGTCTGAGTTTTTCAGATCTTCTCCATGTTTATTTTAGTGAATATCCAGGTTTGAACTCCATATGTAAGTACAGGTTGGATACAGTCTTTGAGGTATATTTTTATTTTTGAGTACTTAGAGAGTCTTCCGAATGCTGCCCATCCTATTTTTACACGTCTACTTATTTCGGTAATCTGATTTTCTTTTCTTACCTTGACATTTTGACCCAGATATGTATATTCATCTACGTTTTCTATTTCTGTTCGTTGGATGTTTATCATAGGATTGTCATCTTTGTTTGACATTAGTTTAGTTTTGCTGAAATTCATTTTCAGTCCTTTTTTAAGAGATTCTGTGTATAGCTGATCAATCATCATATTCAGTGCATTCCACGTGTCGGCTATTAGTACTACATCATCTGCGTATCTAAGATGGTTCAAGTATCTTCCGTTAATAGGGATTCCCTTATTTTCCCAGTCTATTGACTTAAAGATATCTTCTAGGGTAGCTGTAAATAATTTTGGAGATATTGTGTCTCCTTGTCTTACGCCTCGGTTGATTTTTATTGGTCTTGTTTCGATTCCATTACCCAACGTCACTATCATTTCAGCTTATTCGTAAATATTATGTATTAATATTCTGTACCTGGAGTCGATCCGGTTGTTGACTAATGTTTCTTCTATTGCCCACAGTTCTACGCTATCTAAAGCTTTTTCGTAATCTATAAAAGCCAGACATAATGGGAGATTGTATTGGTTAGTCTTTTCTATTAGGATTTTCAAAGTATATAGATGGTTACAGGTACTGCACCCTTTTCTAAATCCGGCTGGTTCTACTGATTGATATCCGTCAAATTTAATTGTTAATCTGTTTGTAATAATCTTTGTAAAGGTTTTGTAAAGTTGTGAAAGAAGTGAAATTGGTCGATAATTTTTCAGGTCTGTGGTGTCTCCCTTTTTGTGTATTAGTATTGTTTTAGCATTATTCCATTGTCCGGGTATATTGCCTTCGAATAGACATTTATTAAATAGTATTTTTATATGTGTGATGGCTTCTTCTCCGCCTTCCTTCAGCATTTCTGCTAGGATTCCATAGCTTCCAGGAGCTTTATTCCATTTTATTTCTTTTACTGCTCTTATGGATTATTGGCTTACGGCGTGACTTATTTCGGGCATCACTTCTGAGTTGACATTTGTTATCCCTTTTCAAGTTCTTTTCCAACGATACAGATTGGAAATTTTCAATTGAGTTTGCTATATCAGATTTACTTTTTTCTAGTTGTTCATTTTTAATGGTTATTATGTTTTTCTTTCCTAGATTCGGTTTGGTGCATTTGAGACTTCGGTTTTTCTCTATGACTTATTCTATACGGTCTTCTTGATGTGTTTAATGTACTCTTTTATCTGTTTTTTTATTACCCGATTAAGTTCCTTAAATTCTGCAGTGTCTCTTTTATTTTGTCTCAGAAGATCTTTTCTTTGTTTCAGCATGTTTTGTGATTCTACACTTATTTTGGATTTTCGTTTTCTGTTAGCGGTTGCCACTTCTGAGCTTGCATTTAATAGTTCTTTTGTTATGACTTCATTGATTTTTCTTTTATACTAGTCTAGAATTCCCATTTTATCTCAGTTTGGGCGAAAATCACATTATATCTCAGATAGGGCAATACTCTAATCTCAGTATAGACCGAGATTTCTAACCCCAGTTTGGTGGCACCGTTTTATCCACCGTTTTATGTTAAGATTCAACTGGTGTTGAAGCCCATTATCAGTATTAATCCGAGTAACAGATTATTAAAATTATTGTGAGTACAGTTTTATATTCTAAGCCAAGTCAAGTGATGCGCTTTCATGTTAAGAAAGTTTATTGAACAATATAAAAGACTTAATTTAGTTACTAGTTAGAATGGATTAATTAAATAAATTTTGTGTTCTTTGTACGTATTTAACTATTTATTTATTTTAACACACAGGTAATCCGTGGCAAAAGGAACTTATGTTAGGTAAGACCGTTTTAATGTTTTTTTTATGCGTATATACTTTATGATATTTTAATATGATATCATTTTTTATTTTTATGATATATGCTAAAATTTTCATTCCATTTTGGTATCTAGAGCAGTTTTCTGGGTTTTCTCTTTGTTTTATGAATATTCCAGTTCTGTTTATTTAGGGATTCAAATATTTAAAAACAGTGGCGCCCCATTTTTGAGAATTATTTTTTTTCTTGATTTTTTTGTTGATTTGTGTCCATATTTCTTGTGTTTCTCACCTCTATGGACGACCCCGTCCATAATTTACAAGGACTGAGCAACAGTGTCTTCGAGTTTTATGTTGTGTCATCGCTCTAAGTTTAATTCGTAGTAATTTAGTTCACTATGTTTGGTACAAATTTAAATAAATTTCCCGTCAAGACTCCTTCAGGGTGTATTTAATTATCTTAGATGATAATAGAATTATTCGATATAATTTTAAATTATCTTCGTTTCTGAATCCCATCAATCACGTGCCATTTACAGTATTTAACTTATAATTTCTTACCCAAGTTTGGTTTAAAAACCTTTAATTTTTGCCCTTAATTTTATTTGGTTTGATTCATCTACATTAATTTTTAGTATTTGAGACCATCTATAGTTATTACTCTTTCATTCATTTACATTGGCTAGAGGGGCTTATCACTTCAAAGAGGCCATAACAAAAAGGAATTTTTCTCTTTGGAATGGTATTTACTTCTAACTTTTCAAATTTTGGTATTCCCAAAGGCTAAATTAAAGCATTAGGTGAAAACTATTTTCAGATAATGTAAAATACTAAAACATTTTCATTTTTGAAAGTATTTTATACGGAGTTTTAAAGCGCACTAAAAACTTGAAAAAATTCAGAAAGTGACTTCTATTGATCACCAATCACCATGATTTTTCTTAAATTTTTTTGAACGAATAGATGCTTCTGTAGTAGCAGTTGAAAAATTACCAACATTTTTTAAAAAATTATTGGAGTATCCAGGGAGTACAAAGGAGTAGGTATGACAGAGTAAAAGGGATAGTGAGACACTGAATCTTTGTTTTTGTGGCATCTTAACCTTCTACCACTGACATGTTCTTTCTGGAACATAACTATGGATGTGGTGCCATGTAGACCCCATATAAATTCTATTTGGTATTGCCAACATTTTTTAAAAATGTGACAAAATATGTTCAATATAATTTTTTTGATATATTTTACATTAGTGTATGCATTTTGTTTATAATATTTTGCCAAATTGTTAGTTATTAAACATATTACAAATTACATGCCACAATATCCTAAATAATGAAACGGTTTACTAAAAATGTTGTAATTTTTTTATTGTTTAAAATGTTTATAAAATAGTTATGGAAAATTAAAGACCAAATATACGAAATATGAAAAAACAAAATAAACCAAAAAAATTGGAATTCAGATAAAAAGTTACTTTGTACGTTCTTTACAAATATTAGCTCTACAGTTATCACACATTGATGTCTTACAAACATCACATGAATTTTTAGTCTTTTTATCATTTTTTCGTGGACAGAGCCCACATTTTTTTTTGTTTTTGGTTCATATCGGGATGCACGTTTTCATCAATCATCGGTTTGTTCAGTATTCTACTGATGTTCATTCTCAATTCTCTTGGAAGTCTTTGATTGATAATTCTTCTATTCAAATGTCATTAAACGAGTTCTTTGGCGAGTAGCTTCACAAATACTGTCCGTAGTATGTTATTTGCTTCTGGATAGCTTTGGTGTAATATATATGAATTAACTCCTGCGATGTCGATGATGGAATAAAATACCGCCATAGGCCAACGCCTAGTACGTCTACTTGAACTATAATTTGCACATTTTTTTTTTCAAGGGCATCTACGCCCCCTTTGGTTTCATTATAAAAGACAAGTCACCACTAGCTCCCTCACTATCATCTTCTACTACCGAATCTGTATCATGCTCATTTTCAATGTCATTTAAAGAGCCACCTGACTCTTCCATATCGCTACCTTCACTTTCTACTTCGTCATGCCATGCTAACAGAGTTTCTTCATAGTTTTTATCACCGTAATGTACTGTTTTGGATGAACCTGCCATTTTCGTAAATTTTTTACAAACACTGACGTGGTGCCAAAATGACCCCTTTCAAACTTTAGATAGTTATAAACTAAATACCACACTACTGAAAAACTTAACAATAAGTGAAGCGATCGACGTCACTGTAACTTGAAGGTAGCTGTAAGTCACAAACCTATAACAACAAAAATAAAAAATTGCGCGTAATTTGAATTTAGTCAGGGGTCATGCGGGCACCACGTCCGTAGTAGAAGGTTAATAAAATTGATTATTTTTATTGGGAATAAGCGACAATTTTACTTTAAAATAAGTTTATCTTGACGTTTCGATGCCTTATTAACAGTCGATAGTAGGTTTTGCGCCTACGATAGTTATAAAGGGTAACGGGAAATCAGGTTTCGATGTCGGAGAGGGAGCCTGAGAAACGGTTACCACATCCAAGGAAGACAGCAGGGGCGCAAATTAACCACTCCCAACACGGGAAGGTAGTAACGAAAAACAACGATACGTGACTCATCCGAGGATCCGTAATCGGAATGTGTCCCCCTCTAAACTCTTTAAGGAGGATCAATTGGAGGAAAACATAATTGATGTATCCTCCATATGTTACATACTTTTTTAATAACAAACATATAAAATCAGAATTTGGTGTTTACTGAAAGTAAACTAAATGCACGACCAAATACTTACCACGTCGGGATAGTATTATGAGGATTATTAGGAGAATTTTACTGTCATCATGGCATGTGTTTGTCTTTTTAAAGACGAATTACATGCTATGATTTTTTCTGACGGATATTCTCAAATTAAAGTAATCGAATGAACTAGCTTAGAAGTAAAGTCGTCCCAGGAACGCAACTCAACAATATTGGCAATATCTTTTTAAAGTCGTCTACTTTAATATGTGTAAGGTATGTCTGAATTGTCAATGTAAAGATAAAATTAAATTATTAGAAGAATTTTTTACCAAGTAACAAAAAAATAAAATTTGTTTAATTTACTAATGTTTGTATTTTGAGAACCTCAAAATTCACAGATAGTGAAGGCAAAGACACATCATTCTTCATGCTGGAAAGAAAGAATGCTTTATAGAAAACTCAAATTTGATTTTTTCTTCAAAATCAAAATCTGCTCATTACCATGAAAACATGAATGCAGATATGTTTGTTAAATAGCTTGAGGAGAAAATGTTACCTAGTCTGAGTAATCTGTTATAGTTTTAGATAATGCACCTTACCATTTGGAGATTTACCAATTTTCCGAAATACGCCTTCAAATCAGAGAAATTTCGAAACATAATGAAAAACCAACAATTTATATACTTGACCAAATAATATATAATCACGTTAAATGCCGTGGATACAGTGACTATTCAATTAGGAAAATGTAGCAAGAAGCTCTTAAAACTGCAACTCCAGAAATATGGACCAAAACTGTAAATAAATGTAAAAAATTAATAGAAGAGTGGTGGATCCGGAAAAATAAAATTAGTGAAATTAATCTAGTGATTATAGATTTACATAATGATAGCGGTAGTGACTTTAGTGACGATGATGATGATTTATACATTTAAAAAATGAGTAAGTACACTATTATAATGTTATTTACAAAATAATTGCACAGCAGGTTAACCATTATATTTATACATTCATTATTAGCCAAATAAACAATATTTAAAATTCCATTTGAATATTTGCTCCTCATTTTATACAAATTAACACTAACTGATAATACAGGCAAAAATATTCTGACTCTGCCTGTATAAGGTGTGGGGTGAACTGAGTAGCTTTACACCTGATACAGCCGGTTCCAAGCCCGTATAAAAGAGGAGGGGAAGGAGTAACACCTCCATAAAAAACCAGGGTTCAGCTGGCCCGGCTGATAGCACACTGTAAGGGCCCCTTGGCTATGGTTACAGATAAACCGAATGATTGCCGGTATAAGCAATCTCCCACTTACTGGTCAACGGCTTCGGGCGATGAATTGGTGAGTGGTAGGGCACTCTGTTGTCCCGAGATCGAGAAATCGGTCTCAAATGCGGAGTAACCAAGAAATGGTCAACGGCATCAGGATGTAGAGGGCCAGGAGAAACCACTACATTAAAGATCCTTGTGGATATCTCTAGTACAGCTTTCCATGACAGAGGAAGAAAGTATGCATACTTTTAATGCAATACTTTGGAATCCAAGATCCGGCAGGGGAGGAAGATCACAACCAGACCACGGGGCCTCTCAGGTCGTAAACCCACTAAAACCACGTGTCATGGAAATCTACAAGATAGCTACGTGGAACATCACAACTATCCACAAGGAATTTACGTTCCTGTATTTGGCTGTATACCATATATTAAAAAATTAATTAAAATCCTTTGTAAAAGGTATATATTTAAAAACCCAAAGGGGCTGTGTTAGACAAAACGTTTTCGGAATACATCATTCCATCATCGGTGTCTAGGAGTACATGAATGTAGCAACTAAATATATGGGTAAAAACCCGTTAACAAATAATTATATCCGTCTCAGGACTTGCAACTTCAACGTGGAGTCATATGTCGCCATGACAACTATATTTGACGGCGCAAAGCTACACAATATTCAGCTGGAAATAGACTAGAAATTTCTATTCTAGGTATCTGCGAGACGAAATGGCTAGGATCAAACATATTTGAGAGCAATGGATACATTGTCTACCACTCGGGAAAGGCAGAAGGACCCAGACGTAACGGAGTCGCAATTATTGTCAAAGAAGAAATTTGTAACTGTATTAGAAATTTCGTTCCTTTCAATGATCGCATCATGATGATACAGCTGCAAAATAAATTAATGAATATTAATATAATACAAGTCTATGCACCTACAGCTGACAAACCAGATGAAGAAATTGAGCAATTCTACAACCAAATTAAACAAATTCTCCGAAGCCCAAAAAAACATGAAGCTACAATTATTATGGGAGATTTCAACGCAAAAGTTTGTGCCGAAATAACACGAGATATAACCGGAAAGTATGGACTTGGAGAAAGGAACGAAAGAGGGCGGAGAATAATACAGTTCTGCCAAGAAGAGAATTGCATTATAGCAAATACTTTGTTTCAACAACCTAAGAGACGACTATAGACCTGGAAATCTCCAGCTGATCAAGAAGGAAAGGTAGTCAGAAATCAACTCGACTACATTATCATTAACAGAAGGTTTAGAAGCAGTATTACATTTGCAAAAACATTCCCAAGTGCAGACGCAGCAACTAATCATAATCTGCTCTGTGCTGGATTCAAACTAAAATTAGAAATAATAAAAACCCCGACAGCTCAGAAAAAACGTAATAATCGACTCCTAAGAAATGCCGAAATAGCAGATGAGTTGGGAAAAAATAGCAGATGAGTTGGGAAATAAGATAAATCATGAAATTAAAAAACAGCTAGAAAGATCTCAACAAGAAAATATCGGAAAAAATATAGATATAATGAATTCCGTCATGGTTATCATAGCAGACGAAGTTTTGAAATCAGAAAAAGGGCCAGTAAAGAAAAAGGATTGAATGACCGACAACATACTAGACCTTATTCAGCAAAGAAGAAATTGTAAAAATAAAGATGAGACTCGATATAGAGAAATATATCGACAAATAAGATACAAGGTTAAGCGAGCAAAAGAGGCCTGGATAGAACAGAGATGTCGTGAGATGGAAGAACTACAAAGAAAACATGGCGTGTTTAATATATAAAAAAAACTTAAGGAAATTACCTACACTTAGAGAAAAAGAACTCCGTACTTTATGCGAAACTCCAAAGGTGAAATTATTCTTGACTTAAACGAAAAAAAGGAAGAATGGACCAACTACATAAAAGAGCTCTTCCTGGATACGAGGCCACCACTTAACACCACAAAGTATAAGAATACTGGTCCTAGTATTTTAAAAGCAGAAGTAGAGAAAGCCATCAAACAAAGCAAAAATGGGAAATCTCCAGGCCCTGACCAAATACCATCAGATTGGCTCAAACTTCTAGACGATGACAATGTCTCAGAACTAACAAACATTTATAACCACATATACGAAACTGGAACACTGCCACGAATATGGTTGCAATCTACATTTATCCTACTTCCAAAAAAACTTAATACATCATCATGTAAATACTTTAGACTAATTAGTCTCATGAGTCATTCCCTCAAGCTACTTCTTAGGATAATTCTTAATAGAATCAAGCAGAAATGTGAAGACACAATATGAAATAAACAATTCGGTTTCAGAGAAGGATTGGGAACAAGGGAAGCTTTGTTCTCAATGCTAACACTACTTCGACGATCATGGGAAGTACAGAAACCAATTTACGTCTGTTTTATAGATTTTAAAAAGGCGTTTGATAGGGTTCAGCGTGGTAGGCTGTTCGAATATCTAGAAATGATTGGAATAGATGATAAAGATCTGAGACTTTTACAACATCTACATTGGAATCAAGAAGCTTCTATTCTGGTAGACGGCAAAGAAACAGACAAAATTTGTATTCAAAGAGGTGTTAGACAGGGTTGTATGTTGTCCCCAACTTTGTTTAACGTTTACTCAGAAATAATTTTTAACGAAACCTTGGAAGGGCAATGTGGAGTTCGAATCGGGGGAGAAACTATTAACAACATCAGATATGCAGATGACACCGCGATCATGGCTGAAAGTATCGAAGATCTTCAATTCCTTATAGATCGAGTCACTAGAGAATGCTCTAATAACGGACTAAGCATAAATACAACAAAGACAAAGTTACTTATGGTTAGTAAACAAGACCTCGGCGCTATACAACTAATTGTCAATAATGGACCATTAACCAAAAGTTAACCATTTTAAATACCTAGGATGTTGGATAAACGAGACACTAAATCCGGATCTTCTTCTTTGTGTGCCGTGCTTGTATTCAAGCGTTGGCTATCGTCATATTGACAAGCTGATGAAATGATTCTCGGTCAGCAGCTAGATGAAACAGTTCCTCGACGGATCATAAATCCGGATGAAGAAATTAAAACTCGTATAGAAATTGCAAGAGGAGCATTTATGAAACTTAGATCTATTCTGAGCAATTCTCAGCTGAGAATTAAGTTCCTAAAATGTTATGTGTATTCTGTATTACTATATGGATGTGAAACCTGGATTATGAAGGTTAACATGATGAACAAATTACAAGTCTTCGAGATGTGGTTATATCGTAGAATGCTCAGAATATCATGGGTTTAACACATTTCAAACAGAGATGTTTTGAACAGAGTATGTCAAGGTGAAGAAGGCTTAATAAAGATGCTAAAATATAGAAAACTCGAATATCTGGGGCATATAATGAGAGGAAGCAGATACAGGATGATGCAGTTGATACTCAACGGAAAGATCGACGGAAAAAGCGGAATTGGTTGGAAAAAATACTCATGGCTCCGAAACCTTCGTTATTGGACTGCCGCGCAAGATCACCCACGCCTAAAACCTGGGCACGATACTCAAAGAAGAAGAAGTGCAGTTTACCGTGACTTTTACTACAACGAAAGGTTTTCTGCGAATTCCACTAATCGTTTAGAGGTGTAAGTTGGTTGGATATACTGTATTAAAGTTGTTGCGGTTAAAAAGCTGATAGTCGAATCTCTGTCCCACGCCGCCGTACATATCGTGGGACGTTCTGCCGGTAATTTCCACGTAGATATCGAAACATCAAAATAAATTTAAAGTAAAATTATGGCTTATTTCCAATAAAAATGGTAAATTACTTATTAAATTTAAATTAAAATTAAACTTAAAAAATTCACAAATATATCGATTTACTTTACATGTATTAAACTTTCAAAAAAGTCTGATTTAAAAAGTTTAGGATAGGGAGGTCTGGTGAATTTGTTTAGAGTTTAGGTTGGCGTCTTTTTTAATAGTTTGGGTTGGCACCTTTTTTATGAGCCAGTCTGGCCCTGCTATAATCCCATATTTATAAATACAATATTTTACTTTTCTTCTACATGTTTGAAATATGCTTAATGAATTGCAGAATCGTTATTAATGTTTTCTACGTCGACATGATGCAACATATTCATTTATCATTCTGTAAATTTAAATAGATACAATTTTTCTATTCGGTAGTTTTTATTGTTTGCCAAAACAGTGCTCAGTTCTTAGCAAAGTTATCAATAAGTTTTCAAATGTATTTCAAACTAAAATTTTCTTAAACCTTCATAAATATTAAGTAGTTAATTAATGGATAATAATGTCTGAAGCTGTATTTATCTTCCAACCAGTTTTCCCTAACGCCGAAGCACGGATAAAGTCTCGGCAACATCGCGAAGGACCCACAGCACGCGCAACTCGTAACGCAAGAACAAGAACAGTACCACTCAGGTTTTTGAAAGTAGCATTGCGTGATAGGTGCGCGCTTGCCAGATACGATAAATTAAATGTGAAAACCGAATATTTTAAATTTATTCAGTGGGATAATTTAATTTATCCGGTGAAGCGCCTAAAGATTTAATGTAGTACGAGAGATTTTGCCGCTTTTTTTTACTCTTTTTATTTTAAAACACCTATTGGAATTAAATATTAGTGTGACTATGCGTTTTTGATACTTTTATTGAAACAAAAAGTTTTGTGTGTGATGCTAATAAATTAAGTAAAGTGGTAATTAATTCCACTGTGCGAAACACTTGGATTATATTTGGATACTGACATTAAAAGAGGTAGGAATGTTGTATAAATGTTGTTTGTTGACTGGTCGGAATTAAATTAATGACATGTGAACATTTACATATTGCAATTTTGTTAATTTATTTATGAAGTTAATCTATATTGACGATAGGTGTCTACACCGGATTGTGTCCCCAATTACTTAAACAACTGTTAATTACAAATGCACATTTGATAACATTTTCTTTGTGTAAAACTTGATTCATAAAACCAATTAACTATAACAAGGCCATTTGACATTCTCTTTTCAATCTTCAAGTATGTTTAGCCAATTAATGAGGTATGGGGTTGAATAAGTGGAGACAATTGAACATTTGTTTGAATTTGAGTAGCTTAATTTGACCTGGGGGATAATTGCTGCGGCCAGTTGCTCTTCATCGGCTCTTTTACTCATTTAATTTAATCATTTTGGTTCGCTTTATTGCTACAAATTGATTAAAGAAGATTTCTCTTTTATTTAACAAGATAAATAGCATAGAAAAAGTATCAATACATTGTATATTCATTGTTTTTAATGGTGATATATCTATTTAGTAAATTTGTTTTGGTTGACTAAATGATTGTAACAAAGCAATTTTGCAATGTTTGACATGTGGGGTAATAATTTCAGTTATTGTGTCAATTGCCATTTCTTCTACCAATGTCATTTTTTTATTGTTTCTTGTTGTTTAGCTGCGTTTTATTTTTGTTATTGATGTAACAGCAACTATAAAGTATTCTTAGAAAGCATATACAGAGCCTTCAAAACAGATTATTTGGCAAATTAACAACTAATTGGTTATTAAAAAAAGACTATTACTTAATACATAATAATAATTATAATATGTACTCAAATGTTCTGTGAATTTATTGCCCAAATTATTCAATATTTATTAGCTTTGTTCACCTTTTTGGGATTTTTGGAATATTTTTCCAGTGCTATTGTCACATTAGCCCTTAATAATGAATCTGTGGTCACTACTGTGAATAAACTGCTTTAATAAATTAACCAGTGGCGCACCGAGGGGGGGGGGGTTTTGGGGTTAAAACCCCCCAGGACCCTATTCCGACACTGTTACTTACACATTTGAAGGACTCAAAATGGAGGTAACCTCATAAAAAAATTTTGGTGATCAACCAAGCCCCCCCCCTCCAGAGACAAATTCTAGGTGCGCTACTGAAATTAACACCCCATTTTGCTTCTTCTTCTTCTTTTTATGTAGACATGACTGTCTGTTTTTCAATGTGCCTCTAGTAACTTGTTCCATCGTTTTGGTGGTCTCTCTACTGATCCTCTTCCTTTTGGGAAACGTCTCTTGCCGTTTTTACTGCTCTATTTGTTGTCATTCGGCTTAATATAATCGTTCCATTCTACTCTTCTATGTGTTTTCATCTCTGCTGTTTCTCACATCTGATGATGTTTTTATTTTTGGAATAAAAAATCATATTCGCTTGTTGTTCTTTTCCGTATCCATCTTCTCTTCTTTATCTTTATAAGGTAGCTATTCATTTAGATTATTTTCCAAAGGGAAGTTTAATAGCTGTTTACCTCTATCCTTTTTTTCGTTGTTTCCAAAGTTTCTTACTAGTGTTGTTTCTCATTGCTCTCACGTGATTCCTATTTTAGCGTTGATATCTCCACATAACATTATTTAAGTGACTAGGGGCTTTATTGATGTAAACTATTTCTTCGCAAAACCTTTCGACTGCGTCGTCTTTGTTGTTGTGTTGGTGAATCACCACACGCCCTACAGTTGCTTTATCTTCTCCTTTATAATATCACAAATGGCCTGCTTGGAGTGTGGTTAGTTTTTCTCCTCATCCTTTTCCTGCTTCATTAATGTCTATAATATCTAATTTTACCTTTAAGATCTTCAAAGTGACTTATTATTTTTTCCTCGAATTATTCCTTCAACAGGAAGTGATCAGGCATCAAATGTGGCAATTGTGAAGTTGATGACTTTGACGCATTTTAAGTTAGGTTGGGTTTTAGGCATTTAAAGAGCGATATTGCCTTGTGTGCTACTAAGTATTCATAGTTGTTCCGAAGAGTGTCTGGAAAAAATCGGACGATTCTTTCATATCACCGCATATAGGAATAAGGCCGATCCCCTATGGAATTGCTCCTGGTGTCACAAGGGTCTTGCTCGTAGAATGTATCATGTGAAAAATCGGACTTCAATGCATTGAATGAACATTTTCGGTTCTTCTCTTAGCATCAAAATCGTCTCCAGCCTTTTCGGGATAAGTAAACCAATCTTTACTGAGCTCTTTTACCTTCCATTAGGTGCTGCAACTCTAGAGGGGTATCCAAAAGAAAATATGTATTAAAAAAAATATATTATCTACATATCAGTTTAAAACACGATCTAAACTGTGTTCCGACTGTGACGTCTTTTTATACCATTTTTTTGGAAAGTTTCATTCGTTAATCCTTCTTATCCAGATCCTCCTGCTAGCTACTATTACTAATTAAATATATAAAAAAAACGGTTACCACTGCGGTAACCGTTTTCAAAAAGATTATTAAGAATTTTGTTAAAAAGTGTGTATAACCACTAAAGTTGTTAATGAGGTTGTCTTTTCAAAAATTAAAATTGACTTCTTAGCCGCAGTGTTGTAGGCAACAGCATGTTTTAGCTAAAAAGATATGGGGGAAGATTTTTGTGCCTTACGGAACTTCAAATTCTGCTAATTCTGTGTTTCTGCATTATTTATATGTGCTTTAAGCGTTTGTGTGTGTGGTGTGTGTTGTACTTATATGCATTGTGTATGATTGAAGACGATGTGTCTATTATAGGTATATTTTTGTTGTTGACTTCTTCTTTAAGTACCTATTGGTAACCAAACCCATTCTGTTGATGGGTTTGCTACACATTTTTCTTTATTGAGTAGGATGAGGACTGCTTCTTTGATTTTTCTCTTTGTCATGTCTGTTTATTTCATGATTATTGACGCATCTTTCTATTGTACTTTGTGTTCATTGTCCTAGGCATGTTTGCATATCTGTAATATGTAAACAGATTATAAACACAATACTTCTAAGTTGTTAAGTAATCGTCAGCAAATCACGAGTATCTGGGAAGCAGAAATAGCAAACTTTAAAAAGAGTGAAAGAAACAAGCTAATAATGAGGCTTATATCGTTAGCGTCATCTAAAGGATTTTGTATAGAGAAATAAAAATATAAAATTAGATGGAATAGTAAACATATACAAATCATGTGTAAGACTAATAATAACATATACGACAGAAATAAGAGTGGATACAGCAGGTACAAAAAGAATACTTCTAACTTCAGAATTAAGAACCTTGAAGTCAGTGGCTGGGAGAACAATCAGTGACAGAATATGGAAATAGATCTCTCTAACATCCAGAATATTGTATGATCGAAAAGGCAAAGAAGACAACAGGTATTCAGAAATATCGTTTAAAAGATTAAGAAAAATTTGGTCGTCAACGTCATAAAAACGATTAAAATCTTAACATCAGACAAGAACAGGTCAAAGGCTTAATGTAAGAAGAAGAAACTCTACTGTACCAAGACATATCCTGCCATTAAGAGCGTAGGCGCAAAATTTCGGGCCAATGCTTTTTAAATACTCTGAGATAGCGCGTGAATCCTGAAAAAAACTAATAAGTATTTTTGAAAAATTTAAACGCAGAATGAAGGACTACATTATTACTGAGGGCCGAAAGTCCCTGAAAACTTCTATAATGTTTATTTTAATAAGTTACAGGGGTGAAAAAAAGAGAAAATTTAGTGTGATATTTAATTTCAAATATCTCATTCAAAAAAAACTTTTTGTTTATTCTAAGGGACTTTCCGCCCTCGGTAATAATGTAATCTTTCATTCTGCGTTTAAATTTTTCAAAAATATTTGTTTAGTTTTCTCAGGATTCGAAAAAAATGATTGCATTTAAAAAGCATTGGCCCGAAATTTGCGCCTGCGCTCTTAAAAAATCGTCGTCGTAACATAATACATTTTAGTAAAATTTTAATTACGTTTTGGTTAGATTTTGATAGAGTTGTTTTCGGCCGCAACAATACCATTTTCTTAGGTTTTTCAGCCAAAATATGTGTCTTCTTTCCACACTCTTGGCTATAGCTAGGTACTGGTTTGCCCAGCCGTACGGTCTGGATTTGATCCTGGCACAGAGACCAGAAACGTCTAATTTAACTGAGCCGCACTCTGAGATAGCGCG